>NW_026102716.1:0-1140 GCF_025091365.1 Daktulosphaira vitifoliae
ATTATTGTGGTTACTGTAGTTGCATTGAGAAATGTAACTATATTTCCTCTTCCAATTTTATTAGTAGTCAATATATTATCAAATTTTGACAATAATAAAACTTTTTCCAAGAGATTACCATGGTCAACGAGGAATCGTCTAATTTATAAGCTGCTTCAATTTTGTCACCTTTAAATGGTAATCCAATCTTACCCATTAGTTTTCTGACTTCAATAACTTGCAATAACACACTTAGTCTTTCAAATACTTCAATTTTTCTTTTTTTTTAATTGTTCACTACACAATAAATGTTGAACAGTCTTTTCCTTTTTTTCTCTGATGTATGAATTGACTGATGAATTATGAAGTTTTGACATTTCGTGATCTTTAATTCGCTGATTTGTATTTTTCCAGCCATTGAATCTGAAACAATACGTTGAACTTCCATCGCTATAAGCTAAACATACACTACAAAAGAGCAACTGATTATTTTCATCATATGTCAACCATTTACGATTAAATTTACAATCTCCTTGGTCACTAAAAAATATTTTTTCATTAAATGGTAAAGAAATTAGTGAAGAACTGGTCGGTTGAATTGGATGAAATATAAAAAAGTTGACTATGTCAATACTTTTCGGCTTACAAAAATAATTGATTGTCACCTCTTGATTTTGGTTTTTAAGATACTCTTCATTTGATTCTTTTACTTTAATTTAGTTGTTGTTATTTCATGTTCTTTTTCAAATTCTGCTAGCTCTATTTTTTCTGTCTGACTTTCGCTGATTCCATCTCGTTCATCTAGTTTTGGTTTTTCTAAGAATGTTTTGCTCGATTCTCCAACATCGTTAATAGTTTAAAAATGAGTAAATTTTTCGGAAGAAATAGCGGTAGGATTTGGAATCAATAGAAATTAAATATATTAAAATACATGAANAATAGAAATTAAATATATTAAAATACATGAAAAATTTACAGTTTTACAAGTTCTACCAAACAACTTAAACAAACAAACATCTTTACGTTGTAACTTGATGACGCGAACTAATTTAGTTAAATATCTAACTGTAGTTTAAATGCATATGATACAATAAAATAAATGTATAAGTCTTTAATTCAAATTTAAATGATCCAAATACAATGTTTATTTATTACAGAAAT
>NW_026102717.1:0-1139 GCF_025091365.1 Daktulosphaira vitifoliae
CTTGGTCTTGTTCTTGGTCTCATAGAAATGCAAGACCAAGCCAAGACCGCAAGAACAAGAGTAATTTTGCTCATCACTAATTTTGGCGCAATAAGCTATTAAATGATCATAGAATGATGAAGTAAGCACCTGAATTGAGTCTCAGAGATACATTTTAGGAGAAATTATTAAAAGTATAAACTTTTTAATAATAATTTTTGAATAAAATTTGTTGCAGAAAATCCTTATGTACGATAGGCTAATGACTTTGGTCTTTACGAAATGTCTTATCTTACTAGAAATTAATTCGGGGCAGAATGGGCTATGCATAATGATAATTATTTAATTAAAATATCTTATTATAATCATCAGTAGATAAGACAAATTTTTTTCTATTTATATTTTAAATAATTTTTATTTATATAAAATTTTCCATTTTTTAAAAATCACAATACGTAGATAAAAATCGTGTTATTATTATTTTTATCTAGATGAAAAAATAAGTGATGATCCGTATCTAAACCCTGGCAATGTCAGGGTTTATGAAATTATTCTTATATTTAGATTATATTTTTGGTTATCTATATTCAATAATGATAATATTTAGAACATATTTTGTACAATGTATGATTTGTGTCAAATAGTGTAAATACATTGCAAATAAATAAAAATCAAATAAGCTTTATTTCATGTAAAACAAACAACAATTTCGATTTTTGTACATTTTCAATAAAAACTGAATATTCATTAGTGATAATCATTTACCGTGCAAACTTTCATCAAACGGTTTATTTTTCAATATCAATAAATAATTATGTTTGGACGTTTACAACAAAATATGGTTCAAAGGTTTTTTTTTGCGTAGTAAAAACTAATACTTTTTAGGGAAACAAACATATTTATGCTTAAATAATCAAGTAAATAAAAAGGATATTCATCTGTATTAATTTTGAAAATGAAAGTTCTTTATCAAGTATTTTAAGCTTACGTATAAATTGGTCCTTGAAGTCCTTGTTTGTACCAAATTACTAACGTAGCTCTGTCGTTGTGTGTGGGTGGAGTCATGTTGCATGGCAAATAGGCGACTGTTCCTGCAACTGCTTCCACATCTGTTGATATAACTAAAAATAAAAAATATAATTTGAATTTTTAAACTTATT
>NW_026102718.1:0-1139 GCF_025091365.1 Daktulosphaira vitifoliae
TTTATTTATTTTTTGTGTCTGTTACTTCTTTTTCTCAGTTCTCACTAGATTGATTTTTCTCAACAATACGTCAGAAGACAAAAATTATATCTAGTTGAAGACATTACTCTAAAAAATTGAAATATTTTCCCTTGTTTCCCGTGAATGGTGAAAATCTCCAAAATGCAATTTTTAAAATCAGAAAATTTCATCACTTCTTTTTTTTTGTAAAACTGTCATAACTTTTTTAAAAATAAACGAATCAAAATAATTTTTTTTATAAAATAGCTAAATATTTTCCTTTCATTTGATATACATTTTTGTTTGAATTTTATTTTTAACTTGCCCACATGGGAGAAATCCAAATAGAACTTTTGCACAAAAATTTCAATTTTTCAACTTAAGTTTTGAAAATATTCCGGAAATACTGAGTCTTTTAAACATACGTTAAATTAAAGCTTATGTTACGCCCTATAAGTTAAAAAAAAATTTGTTCCGATGACTTAACTTCTATTTTTTGTTTGTTTTAAAATACCTTATTAAGGTTTGCCATAGTAATGAGGTCACCGATTTTTATTAAAGTTATATGAATCTATCTTACATTGAATATAAATTTTAACTTATTTTGAATACTTTTTCTCTAGATTAAGAAAAATGACTTTGAATTTTTGAACAAACTTAAATTGTCATATTTAGCTATCAATTTCTATTATGTATAGTAGTGGTCATGTTGGTTGTATACAGTTTTACATGCTCAAAGTACGAATTCCGAACCTACCCCTAGATATGACTTTTTTGGCATTTTTTTTTCTAAAATCATTTTGAGGTGGAAAATTTCTTTTAAAATCGTTTGATTTTAATCTCATTGACATTGAGTAACTTCAATGAATATTAAGGACTTCATTACTGCAGTCTCTCCCTGTGAGAAGGAATTTCTTATTTATATATTACTATGTAGGCTTTTTTTTGTGTCTCTCATTTATCTTTCTTAGCTCTCACTTGACTAATTTTTTCAACGGTATGTCAAAAATGATTATAGCTAGTATTAAGTCAAAGATATTATAAAATATACAGATTTAATTCTCTTATACAATAAAACATTACTCAACTAAAAAAATTATACCAACTTTTGAGTAAGTATTTTGTAAGTTAATAACACT
>NW_026102719.1:0-1139 GCF_025091365.1 Daktulosphaira vitifoliae
AGATGAGAATGCTTAGATGGATGAGTAAGAGTGACTAGAAATGATAGAATATATGAAACGGCTACCGTACAAGATGTCCAACTGGTCTCAAACACTTTATTCTTTAGGTCTTTTCTATCTCTAACTACTTTATTTCTTCTCACCTGTTGGCCTCGCGTACATCCAAAATGGAACAATTCGCCTAAATTTTGTTCAGGACTCCTGTTACTTTTTGATAAAATTCTACACTGGCTGTCAACCTGACGCAATGTCATTAATCGTCTCTTGTGACTGGCAGAGGGGCCGTGAAAGTATCCTTATCCCCTTTCCACAGGAAAACATTTAAATATAAATTATACTTTTCATTTATTTTAATAAAAAACGATAGTACAATATGGACGTGGAATAGTTGGGACAAGTATAGATGATATCTGACAGTAATTTTAATTACTATCATAAGAAACGGTTCAATGCAAATCTGTAGTTAGAATTTAGTTCTGAGATATTGGTTCATATTTACAAACACAAAATCTATTCATATTTCCTTAATTATATCCTAATTAGTAGTTTTTAGATTTAAAAGTATAATTTATGAATTTTTTTTTATAGCAATCAAATATAGTAGGAAATTAATATTAAATAATTTAATATTGTAAATTTTACGGAGAAATAATAAAAATTGATTAAGTAGTATATTTTGTTGTTTTATGACAAACATGTATAAAAATTTAAATGCTTGATGCAATACTATATAACATTTGTTTTTATTCACTTATGAATAAATACATTGGTCTACAAGGAACTTTCATTAGCATCAAAAATATATTTTTCTAAATCAACTTTTCGCACAGTTTTCAAATCTTAAATTAGATTTTCTCTATTACTTCTAAGTTTTGATATTATAATTAATCAAAAAATGAGTATTTACATATAAATAAATTATTAAAAATAAAAAAAGAGTTGTTTTTAAATTATTACTGATTTTGATTTTTATTATGTTAAAAATAACCAGTGCAAAATGTCATTTTAAACCTATTCTTTTGGTCCTTTAAAGTTGATTTTTATGAAAGTTTATATTAAAAAAATTTTAATTTGTTACCATGACTTTTTGCTCAACTTGAAAGTTTGAAATTGACATCATTAAATAGAATATTTTATGA
>NW_026102720.1:0-1139 GCF_025091365.1 Daktulosphaira vitifoliae
AAATAATATTGAAATGTAAATAATATTATATCTATTATTGACTGATTAAGTATTAAGCTTATTATTTTGTATCTTGTACAGCATTAAAATATTGAAAATTGTACCATTTTAAAAGCAATAACTGTGATTTGAATATTTTTGGTTTAATTTATCAAAATAAAATTTAATATGGTTTTGGTAATATAGTGAAATTCTAAGAATATTTACATACTAAAAAATAAGTTTTGAATTTAAATCTATGATTTTATTTTAAGATCAGTTATAAATGTCAAATGAATTCAAACATGAAATAACAACAATTAGATAATTGATTTACTCTTTATTTTGAAATTAGTACTCTTTTAAATCGTATAAATTGATTCTTATTGATATTGTGTAAGTAGTAAATATAGTTATTAAAATAGTTAATTAACTAACATACCAATGTACTGCAATAAAAATAATGTACACATTGATAGCGATGAAACTTAACTGAGCTTTTATAGCCGATAGGAGGTTTCAATAAGATAAGTTGGTAACTTATCTTACTCTAACTCTAACATCTCTAGGAAGGATTAATTATTAATAATTTTTTTTTTGAAAAAAGATTAAAAAGTTATTTAAAATTTAAGTTGGTATAAAAGTATAGAAACACTGATTATTCATTATTTTCAGTATTTTAAAAATACCCGCTTCTTATCTTTTTTATTATTAAGAGGTTTGGTTTTACCAGTTTAGCGGGAAAAGGAAAAAAGGGAAGTTTTTATTCGCGCAAATTGAAAACTGCTCCTCTAAAATAACTAAAATACTACCATATACATATAAGTATAATTATAACCTAAAATTAACCTTCGAAATGTAATCGTGCTTAGACTTTTACATGAATTTATTAACAGTCCTTTGCACTACGAGTGTTGTGTGCTAACCGTCAGCAATAACATGTATGTTGGTCAAACTATTTTGAAATGACAGTATTGTAGTTAAATCTCTTGTATGTNATGTTGGTCAAACTATTTTGAAATGACAGTATTGTAGTTAAATCTCTTGTATGTTAATTGTTCTTATAGTAATACTTTAACTTTAAAAAAAACCCAGCACAGGGGGGTCGCGGCACAGTGGTGACGTGGCATAGTTGGATCAAGTATAATGATATCTGATAG
>NW_026102721.1:0-1139 GCF_025091365.1 Daktulosphaira vitifoliae
AAATTAAGGGGACTTTATTAAATTATTACAATTAAGTTAATAGTGGACAAAACCCGAAGGCAAAAACCACTCTGCAAATAACGTGACAAAAGAGAAAAAAAAACAATTATTAAGACACAAAAAAAATTTAACCTACAACTTTTAAATATTACACATGAAGTGTCTTCCGCATTGGAACAAGTCCGTGTACTCCGGACGCGGCGGATAATTTCTGTAATCTGGCCGGCCGGACCGTACTTGGGCACTGCGGGAATAATATATATATATATATTAAATATACATGACACACCACTGACCAATAACCTTATAAACAGCAATGCTAAAATTATTTATAGCTTATAACAAAATAAATTTACAAAAGAAAAAAGGCTCAATACATTATTTACATTATAATACATTATTATTTTATATTAAATAAAATAAAAAAAAAACTAATACGATACCCAGTCTCGGATGGGACTCACCCTAAGATGGGGATCTCGACCCGGAAATGGCCGACGCCTGGTTAAATCAATACATGATTTTTACACAACGAAAACGAGAGAAAAAAAACCCCAGCACAGGGGGAACGCGGCACAGTGGTGACGTGGCATAGTTGGATCAAGTATAATGATATCTGACAGTGATTAAAATCACTATCAAAAAAAAACGCTTCGATGCAAATCTTTAGATAGTGTTTAATTTTAAAAAATTGGTGGATTATTCCAAAAGCTTCATAAACTGCTAGTTCCTTATTAATATCCTGATTAAGANTAAAGTTTAAAATAAAAAAATAAAATCGAGAATTTTCACACAATAATAGCATTTGGTAGCCAATCTCACCCTGAAGACAAAATAAAGTACGAAATTTTTATTTACCATAATAAAATATATTACATTAGCTTTAATTTAATATATATAAAAAAGTGTCAGACTTTCCGGAACACTTTCAAAATTTAAGTTGAAAAAGTCAATTTTTTGTGAAAAAGTTGTCATTTTGAATCCCCCCCTGTAGGCAGGTAAAAAGTCAGATTTATAAAAAAAATANTCCCTATAGAAAGTTAAAAAGTCAGATGTATAAAAAAAATATACCAAATGATAGGTAAAGACATCATGCATCTATAAAAAAAAGAGTTATATTGATCCATACATTTTTCAAA
>NW_026102722.1:0-1138 GCF_025091365.1 Daktulosphaira vitifoliae
GAGACAAGACTCGCTAATTCAGCCATTGTATTTTTACATACTAATAATACGCCCGAATTGGAATTGCCTGTTATTTCTACTACACTATCGCTTTCTTCGCTCCAATATAATTTACGATACCAACAAAGGTATTTGTACAAAATGGATTTTACGCATGAGTATTTTTAGGCAATCAAATCAAAAGAACTGTATACAGAATATGCACATATATATAAATATACTAATATTTTACCGTAATTAGTATTGCTTAATCCCCTTTTTTTTTCAAGTAATCCAAGTTGAAAATTTATACGCACAATAGAGTTGAACGCACGAGTTTAAACCCTAAATTCGACTTAATACTTTTAAGTCAAGACCGCACTTTGCCACGAGGTTGGCATTCACTAGATAAACGCACTACCCAAAATAAGTAATTTTTTTCATTCAATCATTGGTTCGAAGGACCAATGTTTTGTGAGTTTACTTAGTGAAATAATTAACACCGCAATTACTTTTACTAAAACTTTATTGATGAAATTTACATTATAATTGGGCACTCGCGCGTGTGTCACATGTTATCTGGGCCGGGTGTAAACCGGTACTACTACTATATTACAATCGTAAAGCTTATCACTATTCAATACACAACACCAGTCGTTAGCAAGTGGCAAACCACGTTGTTGTTGCAGACCGACAAAAAGCTCACTTGCGATGTAAAAAATAAACCTTAAATTAAAAGGATAAAATTGACTTAACAAATTTTGGAACATAAGAAATAACACCTTCCTCTATGAAATTTATAAAAAAAATCTCTAATAATAATTTGTCATCTATTAGCTTTGGATATGAGTCATATAATTCATTAAGACCAATTTCCAAAATTGAAAAAATTGAGTGAAAAGTTATTTTAATGATTTATGTGGTAAATTATTAATTAATGGTCCCTGATTTTGTGTGTATGTGTGTGTTTTTTAATTGAGTATCTAATTTATTAAAGTATAAAAGAGTGTTTTAAATTGATGTCTTTTATTTGTAACTTACTTAGCAATAAAATTAAAAATAAAGTAATATATGTAATAATTCTACCTATTTACATTAAATAAATTTTAATTCCATTTCAAACAGAATAAATTTAAAATTACTGAAAATATTTTGTATA
>NW_026102723.1:0-613 GCF_025091365.1 Daktulosphaira vitifoliae
ACTATAATTCATCGTGGATAATAGAACATCTTTCGTGGAAATGAATAATTTTTTACAAATAGGAATTGAGAATACATCTTAGTAATTACCTGGACCCATCATTGGTTTAGCACGTTAATTCTGATGTTACGAACATTAAATTTAATAATTCTCCCAAGTTTTAAGGTAACGGTCTTCAACATACTAATGTATAACACTACTGGTGGCATCAAATAAAAAACCCAGCACAGGGGGGTCGCGGCACAGTGGTGACGTGGTATAGATGGATCAAGTATAATGATATCTGACAGTGATTAAAATCACTATCAAAAAAAAAAGCTTCGATGCAAATCTTTAGATAGTGTTTAATTTTAAAAAATTTGTGGATTATTCCAAAAGTTTCATAAACTGCTAGTTCCTTATTAATATCCTGATTAAGATAAAGTATGTCGAATGAAAAAGGTATTATTAAAAAATAGAATTTCCCATAAAAAAATTATATTGATCAATACACTTTTCAATAAGTTATAGCATTATAAAGTTAAAAATGTAAAAAATAAAATTGAGAATTTTCACACAATAATAGCATTTGGTAGCCATTTTCATCGTGAAGACAAAATAAAGTCCGAAATTT
>NW_026102723.1:770-1138 GCF_025091365.1 Daktulosphaira vitifoliae
GTCTGTTACCACTTTTTCTCAGCTCTCACCGAACCGATTTCTTTCAATGATACGTCAAAAGATCACAAATCGTATCTAGTCGAAGACATTACCCTTAAAAATTGAAAAAAATTCCCTCGTTCCCCGTAAATGGGGAAAACCTCCAAAAAAATTACAAATTTAAAAATCGCTAATTTTCGATATTTTTTCAATTTTTTTTACTTATAAGTACCATAACTTTTTCAAAAATTAATATATCAATATAATTCTTTTTTATATAGATGAATAATATTATTACCTTTCATTTAGTATATTTTTTTCATAAATTTAACCCTTAACCTGCCCACAAGGGGGGATATAAAATGACAACTTTTTCACAAAAAATTAAT
>NW_026102724.1:0-1138 GCF_025091365.1 Daktulosphaira vitifoliae
GATGGTTATAGGTTTGGACTAGGTAATCATATTCATTATCATTAAAATAATTTTTTTTTTAAAAAGCTTTCAATTGTAGGTTTTCCATGCCTTTTAATATAACAGATAATAGAAAAAACTTCATTTTCAAAATTTTTTTTACATTTTAAAACTGCTATAACTTTTTAAATTTTGATCCTGGTAAAATTATAACATATTGTTCTTCTAATCTATACCAAATTAAATCCCTTGAAACGTACTACAATTTAAAAAAAAATTGTCCTCATGGTTGTTCTACTGTAAAAATTGCCCATAAAATAAATAAAATTCGCAAATTTTTTAAAAAAAATACGGTATTATCAATTAATCAAATAATTTAATAAATCAACGGAATTTTAAAAAACAGAAATTATAAAATTAAAAATATACTAATTATTGTGAAATTTAACAGATTAGCGTTCAAAGCATTTTATATGATAGTTATGTTAATCACTATCAGATATCCAAACTTGTGGTATTCCCAATCTACTGGGTTAATTTCTTTTGTTTGAGTCCTCATGATAAATATTAATCCTATTCTTGGAAAATTTCGAGAATACTAATAATTTTGTAATTATATTACATATTGATCAGAACTAGTTTTGTTGTATAATACAAGATCCGCCTATATATTATCTTTTTATTTCAGAAAAATAAAAATAGGTATTCTATAAAACTGTACACAATATATACGATACGTCTTGAAAAAGAAATGGTGTAGGTCAATTTTATTTGTTTGTACAGCTAGTATATGATACCTAAGATTCATATACCACTGAGTATAGCTAATGTTTTTCGTTTTTAATAAAATCAATGAGATTTACTTTAAAAATTCGAATACCAACGTAAACATTAAGAAACGATTGGTCAACATGTGATTTATCATTTTTTCGAAATAAAAAGGTCACCGTAGAGGCTTTACAATGTAAACCTATACNACCGTAGAGGCTTTACAATGTAAACCTATACATTACACAACTATAGTTGAATCTCCAATCATAATATATCTCCATTATAGAATTATCTATGTATACGTTGGAATTTATTTGAAAAAATCTTATTAACGAGTTTTAAAGCCATGTTAAAAAACGCAGGGGTTTAGTCTGTATCCATAAACATA
>NW_026102725.1:0-1137 GCF_025091365.1 Daktulosphaira vitifoliae
AATGCCATTGAATTCCTTTATTACTTAATTCATTTTTAACTTCTGGTTTAGCTAAAAGTTCATGCACTTCTCGAAGTTGTCAATTAGCCGCAACAAAGTTTTTTCCGTTATCTAAATACACGTCCGTACAAAAACCACGTCTATCACAGAATCTCCGTAACGCACTAAGGAAAGACTCCGCTGTCAAATCGCCTACTAATTCTATATGAATAGCTTTTGTGACAAAACAAACCCAGATACTGATATACGCTTCAGTATATTTCTTCGCAAACTAGACCGTACGAACACTGGACCAGCAAAATCTACGCCACATTTAATAAAGGCTCGCGCTGGTTCGACTCGGTTCTTAGGTAAGTCACTCATGATGGGTTCAAATACAACAGGTTTGTACTTGAAACATTTGACACATTTTCGAAATATATTTCAGGCTATATTACGTTCATTAATCGGCCAATATCTCAAACGTATATTAACTAACATCGCTTGTGGACCGGCGTGTAGTGATTTTTCGTGTTTATCCAGAAATAATAATTTTGTAAAAGCACTATTAGCGGGTACACTATCTGATGTTTTTGAAAAAATGACAGTTTTAATCTACCGCCTACCCTGATTATACCATCGTTATCTAGAAATGGTTTAAGACGAAAAAGTTTACTTCTACTGGACACTAATTTTGAGTTTTTTAAGTCAGACAACTCAGTAAAAAATTTTGTTGTTGCGCTACCTTCACTAAGCGTTTAAGGGCATTTTCGATTTCTGCAGCTTCAACAGGACCATAAATATTAGTATCACTCCATAAAAAATTAGACTTCACACGAAGACAATAAGCCACAACACGTACAAGTTTACTTAATGAAGAAAATAATTTAAAAATTTGATTAAAAGAATCATTTTCCGTTGTTAAGAATAAATTAGTAATTACTTTTTCTTCCGACAAATAATCACTTTTAGAATTAAGTTCTTGAAAGTTACTTTGTCATTGAGTATGTTCCCCTTTCAACCAACTAGGTCCGTTCCACCATAAATCTAAGCCTTTCATTTGTGATGGAAAACAGACTCTTGACACTATGTCCGCTGGATTGTCGCTGGACGCAACATGCCTCCATTGTGAAACAGACGTTAACTCTTGTATTTCAC
>NW_026102726.1:0-1137 GCF_025091365.1 Daktulosphaira vitifoliae
GAAGACATTACCCTCAAAAATTGAAAAAATTTCTCTCGTTCCCCGTAAATGGGGGAAACCTCCAAAAAAATTACAAATTTACAATTTGCTAATTTTCGAAATTTTTTCAATTTTTATTACTAAAAATTGCCGTAACTTTTTCAAAAATAATCATATCAATATAATTATTTTTTTATAGATGCTTGATATCTTTACTTAGACATGCTAGTTGAAGAAATTACCCTCAAAAATTAAAAATTTTTCTCTCATTTCCCGTAACTAATAAAAGTCCCCCCGAAAAAAACGATTTTTAAAATCATTAATATTCGACATTTTATTTCTGAAAATTTCTATAGCTTATTGAAAAATGAACGAAAATCTGACAATTAACTTACTCACAAGGAGCGATTCAAAATAACAACTATTTTACTAAAGTCAACTTTTGAAGAAAATGTTCCGGAAATACTACGTCCTTAAACATATGTAAATTAAAGCTTACATTATGAAAAATATAATTTGTTCAGACGATCTATCTCCAATATGCAAATGGCAGTCGAAGTAGAACAAAAAATAGGAGTTCATTTTGTTTTTGGAATAATTCATCAATTTCTTAAAATTAAACATTTTCTACAGATTTGTATCGAAGCGTTTCTTATGACAGCGATTTTAATCACTGTCAGATATCATCTATACTTGTCCACTATTACTATGCCACATCTACACTGTACTGCGACCCCACTGTGCTACTTTTTAATTTTATATTTTTATAATTTTGTTGAAAATTGTATGGATCAGTGTATTTTTTTTATGATAAATACTATTTATATATACTTCTTTCATTCAACATACTTTTTTTAAATTGGACCATTTCCCTTTATACAGAGTGACCTAAATTTAAAAAATGCGTATAGAAACTAGTACTTTTTCAATTTAATTTTTGAAAATATTCCGGAAATACTAACACTTTTATATATATCTTAAATAAAATCTTATAAAATATTCTTTATTTTGACTATAAAAAAATTTGACCTCTTGACTTGTCTTTATGGTGAAAAAATTCTATTCTTATTTATAATTTTGGGTTTTGTATTTTATTTTATTTTAAAATACCTTACAAAGGTGTTTGAGTTAGAAAAATTTTTTAACTCTTTTGATTTT
>NW_026102727.1:0-1137 GCF_025091365.1 Daktulosphaira vitifoliae
CCTAATAAGTACAATCCTTTTTTCAAATTTATTATTGGCTATTGACACCTTTTGTTTATCGTTGACTTGTGTATAATATTCATCACACTGCTTTTACAGTAAAGCCTAAATGTATTTACCATTGTAGTTTGTACAAATTAAAGTTTATTATTAAAGTAATTAAAGGTTTTAGATTCTTGAAGAGATGAAATAAAATGATTTGACTATATAACGAGGGACTAAAATTAAAAGGACGTATCAACTAAATTTGTGCTTTTTTGATTATTAGTGCATTTAACCAATGCTTGGGTATAGCTGGAATATTATAAAAAAAAATTCATTCATTTTTTTATTCATATGGAAATATTTTCTTTATTATAATAAAAGATTTGTATTAATAATATAATAACAATAAATTACACGAGTAACTCACATATGGATTATCTTATTAAGGTGTACTAAAATATAATAATCAACAATTCACGGACCATGCTGCTATTGAATGATAATAAATAAAAAACCGATAGTAAAGTGGGGACGTGGTATAGTTGGAACAAGTATAGATGATATTAGACAGTTGTTAAAATTCCTAACATAAGAAACGCTGCAAAGCAAATCTGTAGACAGTATTTAATTTTAAGAAATTGGTAGTTCATAGCAAATGCAACATTTTCACCAATTTCTTCGATTATATCATGATTAGTGGTAGTTAATTGATTTATACGTTTAAAATTTGAATAAAAACTTATTATAGTAATTAATTTCAGAATGATATTGATGTTCCATATTTTAATATTGTAATTTTTGCGGAGAAATTATAAACAATTATACAGTAAGTGTGTATTTCGTTACTTATATGACAATCGTGTATAAAAAATGAATGTCTTGTTGCAAAATTTTTCAGAAAATAATTTTTTAATCATTAAATAAATACACTGGTCACTGGAATTTTCATCAGAGTAAAAAATATGCTTTATAAAATTCATTTTTATACTGATTTCAAATATACAATTAATATTTTTATAAAAACAAACAAAATTTTTTTTAAAAATTAATGATATGAATTTGTAATATATTAAAAATTATTGGTGCAATATTTTTATTCAAAATTTTATGCATATTAATCATATTTTGATCCTTTAAAGTAGATTTTTACGA
>NW_026102728.1:0-1137 GCF_025091365.1 Daktulosphaira vitifoliae
AATATCAATTTCATACTATTTTAATTTCTATAATATTTATTTATTCATGTATTATACTTATAAATCATAAAATTAGTCATCATGATATTATTAAGGAATTAGGGTCAATTTTTTTTTTGGTATAACCCAACAATTCCTTCTAAAAATTAAACTCAATCTACAGATATGCATCGATACGATTTTTATGATAGTAATTTTAATTAATGTCAAATATAATCTATACTAATCTCAACTATGTGGAGTCCCAACTGTTAGGGTTTTTTTTTGTCTATGAATAATAAATATATATATTTTAAAATTACCTTTATCATGGTTCAGTGGACAAAGTACAGCATAGGTGGAAAAATGCCAGGGACCAGATGAATAGCATAAAAATGTATAAAATATTACTTTTAAAAATTTTTATTTGTATGTTTATACTAAGAACAATTTTAATAAATGTTAATTATAAAAAAATGTTATTTTTTAGTTAAAATAATTTTTGTGGCAAAAACTTTTTACCAAAAGAATAAAAATCAAAGACCATTACTAGTAGTACTAAGAAGACATTTAACATAAACTTATTGAGCACATTACTTTTATTGACTTAATGAATCATTCTATCTTGCCATTCTACTTTACCAGTTTATAAAGTAATTGGCAAACTGGACCCTTAATATATTACCTGATCTATTAATACTTAATGTGTCTTCAAATCTAAATCCATCCATATTCCTGACAAAATAATGCAATATACAACAAGCTTTAACAATTTTTATAGTTAAGTTCTACACTTGTGTTCATCGATCTATGGTAAATTCGCCATTTGTGGGAAAGTATTCCAAAAGTTGATTCTATATATCTTCATGCTCGAGACTAGCGATAATTAAATACTTTTTTTTTGTAATTCAAATTGCTTTGTGCATATGGTCTAAGTAAGCTTTGAGATACACCAAAAGCTTCATCAGTAACTATTACAAACGGTAATGGATTTCATTGACCNTTACTATTTCTACTATTTTACTAATATTAGATATTCCCATTCTATAGGAGTAATGAAGGTCTGTGAATGAATTCCCCGATGCTAAGTATCTATAAATACGAGCTAATTAAAATATTACGTCAGTATTTATTCAAAAAACGTTAGTATGATTTCTG
>NW_026102729.1:0-1136 GCF_025091365.1 Daktulosphaira vitifoliae
ATAAATGACCACGTGCCCGAAGGATTCCTTTAAAATAAACTGCATTTTTGCAATAAGTCCCGTTACGCATTCTTTTGCAGTATTTTATATTTTGCTCTGCACATTTCCGAAGGTAGAATTCCTCTGGAATAAATTGAACTACTAGTTAAATTAATCAAATAACTGATCCGTCGGATCAATGATAACTGCTCAATTCAACTGTATAGTGTATTTTTTTATGCATTGCTACACTGCGTAATCTTCAACAGTAAAGGCAATTCTAATAATAACGTCAGATAAGAAAAGCAACTCAGAAATTTGTATACGAATCTAATCACAGCATTACAAATAGTATAATATAGCCGAAAACAGTAAATTGTTAGTATTTAGTACGTGTTAAACTGAACTATTTTTTTCCCCAACTTTAGAATTAAAAAAAATTAACAAATACTAAATTTTAAGCTGAAAAAATTGAAAACATTTCAAAATTCAATCTGTTAACGAACTTGTAAAGTTCAATGTTACTATGTAATTTCATAAACATAGCAATCACAATGTATCTTTCATTGTTTATGCCCCATAAAGGTTTATGCAACGTAATATTTATCATTGTACACATTTGAACATTATGTGAAATATGACAGGTCATAAACAAGAGCATTAGTGAGATAATATAAAATAAATCGGCAAAGTCAATAGCGTTTTTATTTTTTACATGTTTTAAAAAACAATATGCAGATTAACTATGTTCGAAAAAGATGAACGATCTGATCACACAGCTATTTATTAGTGTGCAATTAACACAAATACCATGTCATAATTAAAAAACAAGAAAAACAGAATATTGACGGACGCAGACATTAGTAAGAAAATGACACAGTTCCAACGGCTCGTACACCACGGGAATCGATAAGTTACTTAAACTAAACTCTTCATTGTTCACCGGACGCATTCCAACCGATTCGAGATTGACATTATCTATTTTGACATTCGCTCTGACGCTAATCCGGCTGGCCAAATCTCGTGAGAAAACCTCTCGCTGAGACTCTGTTAAATTTACATCAGTCCCGAAGTCTCACGGTAACATCAACGGTCGTACACAAATGTGCCGACACAGTAACGACTACTGGATGGCTTATTAATATCTCATATGAGTA
>NW_026102730.1:0-1136 GCF_025091365.1 Daktulosphaira vitifoliae
CATTAAATAAAATATATTACACAGCCGCAAAGAATCAAATTTGATGTCAACAAATTTTGAATACTCATATTTTGTATTGTAAAATTCTTTTTTTTAACGCCAAGAATTCCTAATCATAAGAAATAATTTATAACATAATTATTATGTTATAAATTACAAAAACACTGAATATTTATTATATTAAAAATTAATTTCAATGTATTTATTCTAAATTTAAAATCCATCAAAGTCCTCCAGTATTGATGACTATATAAATTTCCAAGGTATTCAGAAAAGTATTCTGCCCAAGTATGTTGAATTTAACTTCAAATGACTATTAGAGAAAAGTGTTTTAATTATAAAATTACAAATAATAAATAAACATACAAAATTGGATTCAAAAAATAATTTATCACATTATAATTTTCTTTTTATATCAACATATAAAATTTGAATAATAAAAATACATAACAACTGAACTCTATACCTGTATGGTACAGAACGCCTTTAGAAGGATTTAGTTGACCAGTTATTATAAAGATCATTGATAATATTATTTCGTGGGACAGCTGATCATCAGCATCTTGTTTTACTCACCCCCTTCCCCACCCATCACGGCAAATCGATGACCACCGTGTCGGTTTTCAAGTCAGTCAATCAATTGTTTTTTGTGTCACTCTTTTCTGTTGCAAGCGTCTTCGCTTGAATAGTAAATTGTTCGGCCGTTATTTATTTATTTATTTATTGCACTCTTGTGTTCAAAGTTTTCGTGCCCTTACAGACTTCGAGTGATTGGGCCCATTAAATAACTTCACTGCCATAGTCGCTTTTTCGTCGTCTGTTTTCATCCACTATTATGTGCCTGCATCTACACCCTAACTTGTGATACTCAAATGTTCGACACCATTACCACAAGATCTCATACAGTCCACTCACCACTATCAACAACGTCATCTATACAGCTGAGTTTTATATTATTTTTAATGTTATTTATTGTTTGTTTTAATTGAAATTAACTATTTGCTTTATGTCGCTTCGCCGGCCACTAGTATTTAAGGGCCCCCGTTACCCCTTAAATTTAAGATACTCTCTAAAGAATTTCTAATGTATATGTGATTATTTGTTATTTAATTACTGTCTACTCTCGTTTACTTATT
>NW_026102731.1:0-1136 GCF_025091365.1 Daktulosphaira vitifoliae
ACAATTTGAATAGTATTACGCAAAAGAAAAAGTATGTCCATTGTAAATAAAATAAATCCATAACAATAGTTTCAGTTCTAAATTTCCGAAAACATTATAATAACTTAATATTGAAATCATAAACATGTCAAAAACGATTTAAAACATTCTACATTATAATCCTAATATTTCTAAATTATTGAAAATTTATTTTTTAAGCAAAGACAAGGTAGACCAAATACAATGCTGTAGTAATCAACTAATAAGATTATGAGTGTTCTAATTTAATAAAACGCATACACTTATTATTGCAGTATCGTAAAAGTGATTCCCATTCAAGCAATCTTGCTAGAAAACATAACTAATCGATGCCCAAAATGATAATTGGTAATTATAATTTTGATATCGTACCAACATGCATTTCTGTTAAACATGGTTTAAGACCAAAATATAAATCATACCGAGTACTTATACACGGGTATAAGTATTTTCAAAAAGATTCTCACGAACGAACAATCTGTGGTCAAAAATCGGAGTCATTCACCTGGGAGGTCTAAATCTACACTCTTGACGGATTACGGTTAATAATTAGATCCTCGACGGCACCGTCAATGCTCACAACAACACACTTCGGATTATTATTATTATTGCTGTTACGTCTAGAAATGCGTATACACACATAATAACGTCCCTTATTTATCCCCTTGGGGTTAAAATATACAATAACAATTAAATGGTCACAGCGGCATCTTTTCTCGTCAGCCCATACACACAACGGCGGAGAGTCTACGCACAATTGGCCTCGGTTCAAATCCCGACAACAATAGTGTTTGCTCGATGTACATAATATAATAATAACGCTTCCTAATAAATTAAATAACACCAAAGATCTGCAGTTTGTTGAACTGAAGTTATCGCACTCGCGTTAATAGTAAAGTAAATTATCATCGTGTTGATGAAAAAAAGTCGTTAGCGCGGAGGAATGTTTGTACGTTTATGTGTAAAATCGGATAGTGTCGTGCATATAGATTGCATGTTTAAAATTTAAATTGATAATGAATAAGCGAGAAAAAAACATTTGTTTTTCAAAACAAACATAAATGGAATACGTTTAGTACAATGAGCACCATAGTAAAGAACGAATTAGTTGTTGCGCT
>NW_026102732.1:0-1136 GCF_025091365.1 Daktulosphaira vitifoliae
GATGATGTGCGAGTCTAATTATATTTATCTCTAGGTATTTATAAACTGCTCTACTCCAATTTTAGTAAAATTATAAAAGTGCTAATATCTTTTGAGATACTGATTCTAAAGTTGTTATAGATCAGTCATCATCTTATTTTTAAGCTAGTTAAATATATATGTTTCTATTTCAAAAACTTAGGTTAATACTATTTTATAGAAGGATACAGGGGATATAAGACAACATTTTTTTATGAAAATAATAGAACAGTATCTTATCGACTTCTGAAAAGTAAAAAGTATAAACTGTTTTATACTTTTAATAATGTTGCGTGAGGCATAGTTAATCAATCACCTTGTATTTCATACACATGTATAATATTTTATTTACAGCAATAAAAATATTTAAAAAATTATTGTTAAACACAAGTGTCTAACTTTTTTTATAATATATAAATTATCTTAAAATGGAATAGCGTTTGTCTAAATATCAACTTATAGCAATACTTATTAGGGTCTTCAGCTTAACTACGACATTTAATATACAAAAAAACTAATGAGAAAATAAATGAAAAAAATTCAATATGAGTACAATACACAGCTGTATGTACATAAATAAGACAAAATGTTTTACCCGATTGGCGGGTGCATGTGACGTAATGGCTCGTTTATATTATTTTATAATATTATAATATATGTGTGCATTCAATTCATTAGCATTTTGTATAATAAAACAGGGCATTTAACTATTGTATAATAAAATTATGTACTATGTAAATTGTTTTATGTAAATCCATCGCAAGTTGCTACTACCATATATTATAATAATAAATATATACTTGGTCGTTATAATATGGTTTCATTCGTTAGTCAACGGGTATTTTTTGTGTCCATAAACACATATTGTAAATACTCGATCCATCTAAATTTAGAGTATTTATTAGAAAGGCAGAATTAGAATTACTTAAAACTGAAATCTAAAAAAGATTTTAGATTTATATATCTCCTCTATTTTCATTAATTATACGATTATATAGGCTAAATATATATTATTATAGACATATACTCAACCTATTACATTATTAATTTTTGATTACATATTTTATGGGTACAATAAAAATATCTGTATTTTTTTTTATTATATATATTTAATAAGT
>NW_026102733.1:0-338 GCF_025091365.1 Daktulosphaira vitifoliae
TTTCATATTTTTAGAAAAATGAACAAAATATAATTAAATAATTATAATTATTCTTGTGAATTTTGTAAATAATTTTAGTTTTTTTTTTGTACAACTTAGTTTAATAAACTCATACTACATTTGTAATATTTAAACTAAGATTAAATTAAGATAATTTAACTTATTGTTAAAAATACAATATTTTCTATACATTATCTCACCTATTATATTTTAAATTTTAATTAAAAGATATTTAACACCAAGCAAAATGATAGGTACTTTTTTAACAACTATGAGCACAATAACATATTATTTAATGTTTTTAACACAAATATAAATAAGCATTGTAGGGATTAACA
>NW_026102733.1:450-1136 GCF_025091365.1 Daktulosphaira vitifoliae
TACAGCAGTCACCGTGCTCGGCTGACACTCCGGGTTAGCTGTGGGTGTCGAAAGGCTGTTGTTATAGGAAGGGAGAATAAGAGTAACACCTAGGTATGAGGTGCAGACGAAGTGCAAGACACAAATACCAGGTGTATGCAAAAGGAGCCCAAAGTATGAGGTGCAGACGAAGTGCAAGACACAAATACTTGGGGTATAGGAGAGGACAATGAAGTACGAGGTGCAGACGAAGTGCAAGACACAAGTACTTCAAAGAGAGAACGGGGTAGCCGAGTATAAGGTGCAGACGAAGTGCAAGACACAAATACTGGGCGTACCAGATAAGGAGTATAACAAAGTACGAGGTGCAGACGAAGTGCAAGACACAAGTACTTTAGTTATTAGGAGAGGATAATGAAGTACGAGGTGCAGACGAAGTGCAAGACACAAGTACTTCAAAGAGAGAACGGAGTAGCCGAGTATAAGGTGCAGACGAAGTGCAAGACACAAGTACTCCAAAGAGAGAACGGGGTAGCTGAGTATAAGGTNCCAAAGAGAGAACGGGGTAGCTGAGTATAAGGTGCAGACGAAGTGCAAGACACAAATACTGAGCGTACCAGATAAGTAGTATAACAAAGTACGAGGTGCAGACGAAGTGCAAGACACAAGTACTCTGAAATGTCGAGGAAAAGAGTATATAGGTTAGA
>NW_026102734.1:0-1135 GCF_025091365.1 Daktulosphaira vitifoliae
AAAAATGTTTGTAAATGTTAGTTAATTCATTTAAGTTTTTTAATCAATTTTTTCATGGGAATCATAAAATATATTATAAACCTACTTAGGATAAGCCAAATTTAACTATCAACTCTTAACTGATAATATTATGTCCGTCTCAATAGTTAGCGTTAATTTTTAACAATATGCCCGTTCTCGTATTACATCTAAGCATCAATGCATTTTTTTTCATTGTTCATTCTAAAAAAGTTATTGTAATAATTCAATTATTTTAATGTATCACTAGTGGAGTGTACGTCTATACCAGACATGGTATATAGATTGATGACTTTATGTTACTTAGATGAATTAGATTTATTTATAATGTATCAAAGTCGACAATTTTAATAATCACTTTATGCTAGTTTACATGATACTATACAGAATGTTTAGTAAATCAGGAAACGGGTTTCTATTGTTTTCATTGTTTTTAACAACTGACCTGTATCCTTACTTACTGAAGACTCTGTATATCATGAGCATAAAATATGTCATTTTATCAATTTGATCTGACTCACCTTATACAGAATGATTTTTTTTATCATAACCCACTCAATTACTTTTATTTTTACTTACTTTTTTACTTTATTAATTAAATTTTTTTTTTTCTTTTCTTTAGTTGCACATTATTCCAGAATTATTAACTATGTAATACTTTTTAAGTTTATCCCATTATGCCTTGTAAGGGTGTCAACTTTGTGTTTTTAAATGGGAACACATATTTTGAATTTAATAAAATGTTTGAGTTTTTAATTTAATAGTAAATGGAATTTAAATTTTTAATATAACTTTATTTGTTTATTAGATACAAACATTTAAAGTTTCAAATTTTTAAGTTAATATACGTGTATAGTACACAAGTTTTGCAAAAAAAATGTTGATAATTATTCATTGGTTATTTTTAATATAGGCTTGTATCTAAAGCTGAGAAAAGTTTAACTGATCATACTGAATTCATTGCTGCAAAAGAAAAAGTTGAGGAATGGTTAAATCGTGCACATGGTACTATTCAAGATTGTATAGGGGAAGGAGATTTGGCATGGGTAAAAGATAAACTACAAACAATCAACCTTGTTTCTTCTAGAATTACGGAAGGTATTTTCTTCTCTAATAA
>NW_026102735.1:0-1135 GCF_025091365.1 Daktulosphaira vitifoliae
ATGACAACTTTTTCACAAAAAATTAACTTTTTCAACTTAATTTTTGAAAGTGTTCCGGAAATACTGACACTTTTATATATAACTTAAATTAAAGCTAATGAAATATACTTTATTATAGAAAAAATAATGTTTATATATTAAGTATTTTAGTATTCAATATTAAATAATCAAAATTCAATACCTAAGCATTATTGAAGTAAAACTTTGTACAGAAGTTTTATTATATACATATGTACATAAGCACATTGAAAAACTTGGTTTGAATTTAAAACATCTAGTTTATATTGGCACATATGGCGCTAATAATTTTTGCGGGTATAAACATTTTGAAGAAACGGCATAATCCTAACTTAGAAGTAGTAAGTAGTGTGATGAATTTACCAATCATTAAAGAGTGCTATTTCAAAAGCTGCTAATAAAGTTCCTAGTATTATCGATTTCATTTGCAGAAAATTTGGCTTAAATTCAGTTAATTAAAATGAATAGAGTACAAAAAGACTTGATGTATTAAACATAGATTCTAATGGAGAAAGGAAATATTTTATCATTTTCATCAACTATCTGGAACTAGATGGTTGGCTCGTTCCTATATTGTATCACTTGATTATTTTGCCTCGCTTAACAACTGACTGGAGACTTCAACGAGTGGTACTTAAGTTGATCAATTTCTGAGGCAAACTAAACAATCTACGTTAGAGTTTTTCATTTATATCTCACCGATTTTAAAGAGCATTTCTGTGCATATTTTAAAATTGATAGTTTGTTCAAATCTATCAATTAAATTGAAACGACTCAATGATCAACTCTTTGTATCGACACTTTGATTAACTCTAAGTCCGAAAAACTATTTACCTTAACTTATAAGATCAATGATTTTACGACCAAATATAATACTCTAGCCTATGTTTTATTATTAATTCTCTGGAAACCACATCTATTTCTAATGATTCGAATGATGATTTGACTCAAGTAAATAATATACTTTAGTTTCTTAACATACATACTATTCTTATTCTTCTATTATTCACATGGGTTTTTATTCAACCTACTTTAGTTAAACCTAGGCCAGTATAATAATTCTTCTACGATAAAAAAGTTGTTTTCTCTATTTTTGCTTCTCAAAATAAATTCAAAT
>NW_026102736.1:0-1135 GCF_025091365.1 Daktulosphaira vitifoliae
TCAATTATGCCACGTTCGTACTAAGCCGCGACTTCACTGTGCTACCGTTTTTATACTAGTAATTATTAATTGTTGTGTTGAAGATTATTGTGCTGCATTCTTTTAAGACGTCATTACCGGCATACCATGAGTTAGTAATATTTTTACACAGATATAAATATTTTTGAATCTTGCTTCAGAAAAATACTTATTCAACAAAAATATGGGTACATTATTGAACTTATGTTTATAACAAAAAAGTAATAATAAAAAGTGTTTCGAATATTCTACATACAAAATTCAATCATAGATATCTATAGGAATATGTCTATCTTTATTCAAAATATAATCCACAAGACTGTGGTGGCCCAGCATTTCTCAGCGTAAAACCTTAGCTGGTGCGGACACAGCTAACATCGTTAATATATATTAAATATGTCTTCAATACACCTTTAACTATCCTTTACGTCAACTGACTTCACGTTTTCATGACTTCATGGCTAGCGAGTAAACACTCGGAGGATATTACTACTAAGACTAGTTAATTCTAATCACATATTACGCTTCTTCACTTTGTTTGGCACATTTAAGGCTGTTCATAAATTAAGGGCACAATAACCTTTATTATGAATATAAGGTAACGTATAAGGTCTTTTATAAATAAAATTACTCTTCTTCGCGGCACATTTGAGGCTGTCCAAAAATGAAGAGCACACTAATATTTAAAACCTTTATATAAAATAGAAACTGTATTTATTTCTTGTGAAGATATTAGGTAATAATAAAAATAAATAAAACTTATTCCTGGGTAAAATATTAATAAATCATTTAAAATAATTTTCACCGCTTACGATGATATAAAAAAGAACTAAGTCACAGAGACAAAATATTTACTTATACTGACGCAGATTCCATGTAAGAGAATATTGATCATCAATCGCCAAAGAGGGTTGACAGAGATCCCAACACGTTTTCGTGTCTCATCCTAGGTGGGATACATCAATATTTTATGAAAATAATATACCAATAATAATAAATGAAATATACCCCCACAAAACAATTCGTTTACAGAGTAACGCAGAGGGAGCTGAAAATTATAATATATAAATTATTTTTTTCGCTTTGTTTTCGACTTTATTATTCTACTCGTATATGC
>NW_026102737.1:0-1135 GCF_025091365.1 Daktulosphaira vitifoliae
AAACAGATTACAAGACCCAGATACGCATGGGCGGCGAGTGTAATGAATTATATAAATACTGCGTTATTGACCGATGCACCGGTGCAGTTGTCTACAGAATTTGTTTTTTTAGTGTTTTGTCTCTCAGCTGTCCGCCGTCTCGCAAACACTTTATGTATGAAGTGTGCGTTTCCTCTGTTATTATTTGGCTGGGGCACTACAGAAAGCTTTATCTCGCCGTAGTGAATCCCACTGGTCGAATACAACGAGAGAACGGCGGAATCGAAATCACGTTTTTGTAACAGAGACGCAGAAAACACATTGTGATACGCGGTCGGGTTTTCTGGTTCAGTGGGTCCGACTGCTACTGTTCAACGATAGATAATTAGGTATAATTTCCAAACCCATCCGCAGTACAAACAAACGTATCAACTTCGTACGGGCGGCGCATTGCGCACATAATTTTTTTTCGAAATCAATTTTTGACACGCACACGCAGATGGACGGCCACTATCGAATCTTCGGAATTGAAACCGCCGATAAAAAAAACACATACCGGTCGATAGACAAAAAGGACGTTGTGTGTATACTTGTAATCAGACGGACTGATATTACTACTGAGAGATTCGGAGGTTCGTGCCGACCCTCAGACGTATGATTAGTGATCACAATTATCCGTTTCGTGTCGTTACAAATTAAAATACGTACAAGTGTATTTCAATTGAATTATTCTGTGGAATTTACAAACGCACATGCATCACGGGTCGCCCGCCGTTTGAGATAACAACGGTCACATTTGTTTTTACTAAATATTAAAGAAAAAAAACTGGACAAACGAGGTATTAGGAGAGTCCGCTGTACGGCGGTGGAATGGTCTCCGAGGGGAAAAACACGACCGTATTGAAATCGTTGACCAAATAAAATAAAATAAACGATAAACGCCGTAAATCTAATCAAATCAAATAGGTTGATTAACCGTGAGAGCAGCTGGCACGTTGACAAAATAAACTTAATTAGCTGTTAATATGCGCAACTAGATTTTAAAGACTCTCAGCGTGTCACATTAATTAAGAATTATTAATAGACATAATTAATAATGCCTACTATAGGCAGCTGACCGTGAAAATCGTTTTATATACAATTCTCCGTGCACATA
>NW_026102738.1:0-1135 GCF_025091365.1 Daktulosphaira vitifoliae
CGGTTTACATAAACTCCGTTTACGGACTTGAAAGAAAATCCACTCGGGAGTTTGTTTTGCCGTCATATCGGAAATTCTGTTTAGTCTTACTTTGCATTCGATTTCTATAAACCGTGATTTTATCGCGGGCTCCGGTTTCGTGTTCGTATAAAATACCGAGTTTCCGAATAAAAATATAAAAGCTACGGTAACAGATGTTGCTGTGTTTCGCTCACCTAAAAAACAGTCTCCTCTTGCCGATCTCGGCATACCGACGGCTGCAGTTGAACGGCTTGAGCGAAGTGGGCGACACGGACCGTCGATTTAACTTGACGAAGCTCAGACTGTTGTTGAGCGATGTCAGCAGTCCGCGATCCGATGTCGGCGACAGAAACGTGGTAGCGCCGTTGCAAAGGTGTTCGATGCTCGGCGAAGGCATGCTAGGCCGTGTTAAAAGAAATCAAGCTGAAAAACCACATATGCGCACGGTGTTTTTCAATAATAAACAATAGAAACGTCTGCTAAATTGACCGGAGAACAAAGGCGGATGATATCGTGTACAACGACATTGACCGATCAGAACAAATCGATTGTTTTTCCACACCGGATCCGGCGGACCGTGGAAGCTGCGTGAAAAAGGATACGGACAAATAATTCGGAAAGACGTGACGTTACGCCTTTTCTGACCAGACTGTAACGAACGACGACGTCCGACGGGGTCAAAAAATTAACCGGTAGGTAGTGGGCATGTTGCGCAAACACGTGTGTGGGTTTGTTGGCTGGAGATGTTAATGATTATTTTTTTGGTAGGGCCAACAGCAACAATAAATTCAATTTGCTTCGATTAACGAATCGGTCAATGCGACGTAAACCGCGACGAGAGAAAACAATTGAGCAGACGAAAAAATCGCAAAAGCTACGTCTTATCGAGTTTACCAGAATTAAAAGTGTCGTTTTCTCCAAACGCAACAAAGAGGAGCACATCACTTATTTACCGCCGTCGAGGACCCCATTTGAAGAGTGCACCCGATTCTCAGCTCCTACGAATTATGCACACAACGAGTAGCGCCGCGCACGTCACGGAGAACGCCAAACGAGCGCACGACCGACGACCAGCAGCGTACTGATGCGACTGATGCGCGCCGAACGTACCGCC
>NW_026102739.1:0-1135 GCF_025091365.1 Daktulosphaira vitifoliae
AAGCGTTTTTTTGATAGTGATTTTAATCACTGTCAGATGTCATTATACTTAATCCAACTATGCCACGTCACCACTGTGCCGTGACCCCCCTGTGCTGGGTTTTTTATTTTTAGGATACAATTGTTATTATTTTATTTAAAAAATTAGTAATTAATATTTTAATCAAAAATGTATATGGTTCAATAGATGACTGTCCTGTAGTAGTCACAAAATTTGCAAATGCTATGGAGCCAATTATGCGCCCACATATACAAACTTATGTAGCTTCAAGGATGCATCCAAAAATGAGGGTAGCTGTTCTTATATCAGGTAGTGGAACAAATTTACAGGTAAATCGTGCATTTGTTGTATGATAACTTTGAATATTATAATACATATTATTATTATGTAAATTTAGGCTTTGATTGATGCAACTACAGACGATCCTTCTATGATGTCAGAAGTAGTTTTGGTAATATCCAATAAACCTGATGTTGAAGGTTTAGAACGAGCTAAAAAAGCTGGAATTTTAGCTCTGGTAAAAAATATTATATTTAGTTATATTATATTGATCTCTTCATATGCAGTAGTATTTAAATGAATAGAAGTGTTAATTATCCTCCAAGGAGAAAACTTTTTCTGCATTTCTAAATATTATTAGCAATAAAATTTTAAAAGAAATTATTAAATGCTTTATTTTTCTTTACAAAAACTTGAAAATTTTTATCTAAAATCACAATCATTAAAATGTCAATACTTTAAAAAAGGGTTTATTATGTATAATATTATAAACATATTCATATTTTAAAATATAATACTTGTTTTTTGCTTTTAAATTTAGGAAATAAATCATACAAATTATAAAACTCGAGAAGAATTTGAAAGTGTAATGATGAAAGCTTTGGAACAAACACAAATAGATGTTGTTTGTTTAGCTGGTTTTATGCGAGTATTAACCAAACATTTTGTAAATAAATGGAGAGGACGATTACTCAATATACATCCATCTCTCTTACCATTATTTAAGGGACTTGATGCTCAAAAACAAGCACTTCAGTCAGGTGTTCGAGTTGCTGGTTGCACTGTTCACTTTGTTGAAGTAAATTAATTTTTCATATTAAATATAATTATTTGACTTCATTTAAAATTTTTTTTT
>NW_026102740.1:0-1135 GCF_025091365.1 Daktulosphaira vitifoliae
TAAACACCATGATGATTGTTGTACGAATAATCGTATTAAAGTATTATGTATGTGGTTAAAAAATAATTGTATATTGTAAATTTATTTTATTTTTTTTTTCAAAACATGTTTATAGTAAAAATTATCAGCTGTACAGTTTATTTCAATAAATATATTATTCTGTATTATTTGTGTATAGTTATTGTATAGTGTACGTTTTTACTAGCGGTTAAAATATAAAATAATGACGTTTAACCTCTAAATTGTTAGAGAAGTAAAAACACACTCCCCCATCCGACATAAACGATCTTGTATAAAAGATCGAATTAAATAGAGGACATTATTTCACAGTATTTATGATTATAATGATAGAATGTATTCTCCTTGTTATAAGCGCTTAGTGTGATTTTTTCATGGCGTAAATTAAATTTCAATGAATATCATTGTTTTTAGTCGTCTACTGCGTGTGTACATTATAATCCATATAATGTTATACATATTGATAACATTGAGTACACNTCCATATAATGTTGTACATACTGATAACATTGAGTACACAATCACATGAAATAATTATTTTAATAAAAAATTAAAATTTAGTGACATACGTAAGAGTAAAAATCTTCACCGAAAACGTAAAAAAGTAAGTATTACAACATACTTTTTCAACATCGAAAATACTCAGTTTTTTCAACACGGAGAAAAAATTATAATTTAAAGGAACAATTGAGTAACTATAGATTCAATGTATTTTATACTTATTAACTTTTATTTTTATTCGTAGGTAGAATAATATTATACAACTGTTGATCGTCTCAGAGCATACCTTGACAGTATTATAACATACTATAAATTTAATCATAAATATTAAGTATAATAGTATATAATTTTTTTTTAGTAATAATAAACCTAATTTATTATGATAAATAATGTTATTGATTTTTTTAGAATCTATTATTCCGTGAAGATAATTAATTTTCAAATACACATAAAGGAAGAGGTCGCATTGCAAAATGGAAACGCTATGAAAATATTTTATTATAAGTTTAATATTAGTGAATAAGTTAATTAGATTGAAAATTATGATATTAAGATTCATATTATCCATTAAATACGTTTTATTAATTTTCATTTTCATACAAATCATATATTTTTT
>NW_026102741.1:0-1135 GCF_025091365.1 Daktulosphaira vitifoliae
TGGTTTAATTAAACGAATATGTTTTCCGTCCAAAGCGCCGATGCAATTTACAAAGTTAGCATCGTTTTCAAAACCCAAAGCAAATTCTTTACATTTTTGCTGATCCGGCAAAGGCATAATTTAAGATTTAAGTCCCCATAATTCGCTGCATACATCTTCTACTATATTACTAATAGTAGATATTCCCANTCCCCATAATTCGCTGCATACATCTTCTACTATATTACTAATAGTAGATATTCCCATTCTATAGGAGTAATGAAGGTCTGTGAATGAATTATCCGATTTTAAGTATCTATAAATACGAGCTAATTAAAATATTACGTCAGTATTTATTCAAAAAACGTTAGTATGATTTCTGAGTAATTACAAATACTGTTAGATTTTACCCACCTAATATAGTGTTTTAATAATAAAAATTTCAAAATGTGAATTGTCAATTAAATTAATTTTTTTTAAGTAAAAAAAATTACTTTTATTAAACCCTTTTATATTTTCCTATAGAAAAAACATCAATTCCCCGTCATTTTATTGACGCTCCTAAAATAATTTATTTTGAGTAATATTTATTACTTACCTTAATGTTATGCACAGCCTTTCTGTCGAAGAAGTAGGTACGCGAAAGTTACTATTTACTACGGTTAGCCCCTTTCCTAACTTTGAAAATAATTCATAAAAAAATTTTAACGACATTCTGAAATAATCAAAACATTTCTCATCGTGGACTCTTAATTCAGAAAAAAGGGTTGCAAAAGCGCCATTAAGAGGTCTTTGAACCAGCATCGGGTGAACCCAAAATCGCCTATTTTTTTTTATTTTTGAAGTATTCTTTTTTAAAATGTGCCTGTAGGCCGCAAAAGCCAACATAGATCTTATCTGTTGGACATTCATTTTGAAAATAAAGAGAAATCGCTATAGCAAAAACGCAGAATAGTGTGAAACAAAAAAAAAATACGCTGCGGGTACAAAAATATACGCGCTAGNTACGCTGCGGGTACAAAAATATACGCGCTAGTGTGAAACGGGCCTTAAACGACAATACTTAAGGCGGTTTATACAAGATAAACTGCTCTAACTTTATTTTTATAAAACAAAATTTTCCCAGGGACCAGGCTAACAATCTAATCCCGCTAAC
>NW_026102742.1:0-1135 GCF_025091365.1 Daktulosphaira vitifoliae
ATATTACTAGATTTTTTTTTTTTCATGTCTGTTGCTATTTTTTATCAGCTATCACAGGAATGATATCTTTCAACAACTTGTCAAAAGATCATAAATTATATCTAATTGAAGACATTGCCTTTAAAAATTGATAAAATTTTCCTCATTCCTTGTAAATGAAGGAAATTCCCCAAAAAAATACAATTTTTAAAATCTAAATCTCAAATTGATTAAATATTTATTCATATATTACAATTATATATCATATAATTGTAATCCAGATATAAATAAGAAAATAGGAGTTCATTTTGCTTTTGGAATAATTCATCAATTTCTTAAAATTTATAACTATCTACAGATTTGCATTGAAGCGATTCTTTTGATTGTGATTTTAATCACTATCAGATATCATTATTTACCTTGTTTGTTTATCTGGAAACATTTCCTCTATTCTAAATGTGTCATTAGCACTTTCAGTGTTTACTAAATTTTGAAGTTCTGGAAAACNAGTACTCTCAGTGTTTACTAAATTTTGAAGTTCTGGAAAACGTTCTAAATATTCACGTAACAAATCAATAGTTTTTTGAGAATACAGCCAATATTTTTCAACTTTTTTTGTGTACCCAATAACCTAAAGACAATTTTACATTAAATTAGTTTTCAATAAATCAACACAATCTTATCAAAAAATACTTCNATTTTCAATAAATCAACACAATTTTATCAAAAAATACTTCTTCATTTCGCTTATTAAATTTTAGACTCATTCCAATGTTTATTTTTTTTTCATGTCTATCTTCTTCACTATCAACCATTAAAAAAATTGTTCCAGTGNTCACTATCAACCATTAAAAAAATTGTTCCAGTGAGTTTGGCTAGTAAATACGGACTTAAAGCAAGTTGAGCTGCAGCAGCATTAGCTAAATAATAATAAACAAATTGTTCAAAAATTTTATGCTTCAGTATTAGATTAAATAATATCACCCAACTCTTAATATTTTTTAAAACTACCTTTTTATTACATTAAAATTTAAAAGTATTATATATATGTAATTTAAATATAAAAAAAGTTACATTTTCATTATTTTCATCATTTTACAATATTTATTATTAATTTTAGTTTGTTGTAGTAAAAACTGAACATAAATATATTTGT
>NW_026102743.1:0-1134 GCF_025091365.1 Daktulosphaira vitifoliae
AATTTCTCTAAAGTTCATGATGTTGGGGGCACCTCTAAATTTATCATGTGCTAAATAAAATGTTGTATGTTAATTTTGTATATTTTGTTTGTATATTTGTGAGCAATAACAGCAACTTTTAACAAGTTTTCCGAAACAAATATGAAAAAAAAAATTTTTACTCCACCCTAATATACATTGATCCTAATTTGTTAATGATTTAAAATTTGATTGCATTTTTTTATGGAAATATCGTGTATAATATAATATTATAGCTGATAGTATTTTTTAAACATACATTTTTGTATTATTTTTTATTTGAAGCTAATAAATAGTCATTTTATCAGTAAGTCCATTTTACTTTTCCGGCGTATTATAATAATTCATTAAAGTGCATGTTATGTTTTAACGCTTAATTCATTTTGTTTATTATCACAAAGAATTGTGAGTAACCAATAACTTTTACATTTAATGTACCATGAATACCTAGTAAATTAAAATTAAAAGAAAACTATGGTTAAATCATAAAATATATACTATATTATTGATGCTCGTACATACATCGAACTAGAGTCATACAACCAAATTCTTGGCTAGTACATCACTTTTAGTAATCTTAAGTATAAATCTTCTATTAAATCAAGCGAGCAGAAACGCAGGTGAACATATATCCGAAGGCAATAATTGATCATAACTGCCACAATAGCCAATTTCTCAGTAACACGACTATATTTTTATATTTTATATGCAACAAACAACGAGTTTCATTACACAAAAAACTATACTTCAATATAAATAAATATAAACTTCAATGTTCATTATAGTTAATTTTATGAATGAACTTTTATTGTCTAACTCGTAGCAACTTTACTACAAAACACGCGTTCGATATGCTCTCAGTTTAACTGTATATTAATATGTACATTAGATAATTAAAATTAGTCATTAAAAACAGTTTATTCAAAAATCAATACACACATATCTGTAAATTTCATTAGAGTTATACGCAATAGATTAAGAATAATTTTATTTAAGAGAGAGTAGTTAAAGCCTTAAGCTAATCATAACTGTAGCCCTTGTTTGAATGTTAGCTTCGATGCCAAGCTGAGAAGGTATTAATTTTACTAAGATGTGTTTTTTTTTTTTTTGTGTCTG
>NW_026102744.1:0-1134 GCF_025091365.1 Daktulosphaira vitifoliae
AACCGGTTCGTTGTACATGGACCAATCAACGCACCGTATGCATTCTCATCACCACTACCACCTCTACAGCCTTCGGTCTCTAACGAATTTATTATTGTCTTCCAACGTTGCTTGTTCGGGTACAATCGCTACCGGTCTTCTTTAGTCTTCACAATAATTAAAGTTAATCGGGATTTCCCAATAGACTACATTTAGTAATGATTTATACAGTGTCTATATGTCAAGACATATTTGGGTAAATAAAACCGTAACAACATACAAGTCGTTGACAGATATTAAGTACCTGTGTAATATATCAGAAGTAAATTTTAAAAATATTGATATCTAGTCAGTATATACAAATAATATGTTTATTTACAAACTGGTAATCAAAATATATCAATTAAATGATAATGATAATCTTCAAATTCAACCCCTTGGTTAGCGTGATATCCAGACTACATATCAAACTATCAGATGCAAATATATTTTTACTACTTATTATCTTAAATAAAAGTTCATATAATTTGTACAACTGATATGTCATAAAGGTTTAAACTTTGTTTTTACAATTCCCGTCCGTGCATAGACGGGGATGTTAGAGATCCCATTTATATCGTATTAAAATTTTAAATGATTTTAAAAAATTAGAACTGCCTTTTTCAAAATTATAATAAATAAAACCAATTTTCAAATCAGATAAACAAGTCTTAAATTAAAGAGTTTTTGTCCGTTTAGTAAAAAAACTAACTTAAGATAATGCATCACTTTTTCCTTAAAGAAATCATTTCTTCCTAAAAGAAAAACATTCAATGAATGTTTTCAAGTTAATAAAGAATAAATGACTGATAAAATTATCAAAATTTGTCGTTAGGCAAAATTATAATTTGCTCTCAGCTACATTTTAGCTAAAATTTTATTGACCGACTTTGAAAATATAGAGGAAATTGANCTCTCAGCTACATTTTAGCTAAAATTTTATTGACCGACTTTGAAAATATAGAGGAAATTGATTTTCAAGACTACCATCCAATAACTTTATTATTTGTATTTAACTTTTAACGATTTTTATATAAATACCTGATTGGATCTGTTTTAAATGCGGAACGGTGTTTAACTAAAACAATGAATTTCAACTGAAACTCGGTATGACAA
>NW_026102745.1:0-1133 GCF_025091365.1 Daktulosphaira vitifoliae
AAAGAAATTCCAGGAGCTGTTTGGCACATTTACCACGCCGACGATGCGGATGCCATACGTGACTTGTTGAACAAAGTGAGTGCTGAAGAAGGTAAACCGGCCGAACCTAACCACGACCCTATACATGATCAATCATCATATTTGGACGCTGATCTTCGAGCGAGACTTTACAACGAGTACGGAATCGAAGGATACGCAATCGTACAGTGTCTTGGTGATGCCGTGTTTGTCCCAGCCGGAGCACCACATCAGGTATGAAATGATTTCACATAAAAATTTAACAAAACTGGCAATTGAGGAAGATTTTGTTTAGTGACATAATATCATTAATATCCGAATCGTGTAATGATCAAGTGTTATACTTTAATTAGATTCGAATTTAGTGGTATTTGAATGAAAAACATGTACATTGATTTTTTTTTTAATTTGACTAATTTATTGAAAAAATAATATAATTTTATAGAGAAGATAAGGTTATTATTAGAATAATATGTTAAAATATATCATAATAATTATTCGATGAATTTGAAACAAAAGATCTCTGATATTTTTTTGGTACATATGAACCTATTCATTTATTAATAATTTTTTTATTTTAGGTAAGAAACTTGCACAACTGTATTAAAATCGCAGAAGATTTCGTTTCACCAGAGAATGTCTCGCAATGTTTTCGACTTATGAACGAGTTTCGGGAACTATCAAAAAGTCATGACAACCATGAAGACAAACTGCAGATCAAGAACATAATGTACCATGCAATTAAAGACTCGCTTTCAGTCATGTTACACGATCGATTGCAGTCGGAGCAGAGCTAGTATTTTATAAATTATGTACTTGATTAAATATGTTAACTACTACCTATAGATTGAATTTACCTGAAGACTATGATATTGACGTGATTTTGACTTTATTATTTTTATTATTGTTGTTTGTGTAAATATAAAATCGGGTCCATTGCTCTACCCTATTGTAGTTTATTTGTATACGATTTTAACTATTATAATTTTTTTTTTAATACATCTATGTATAATAATAATAATGAACTCAATGTTTTGTTGTTATAGAATATATTACTTTTTTTTTTTTAATATTATAATTTTGATCATGTATTAAATATTTTTATTATTATTATT
>NW_026102746.1:0-1133 GCF_025091365.1 Daktulosphaira vitifoliae
CAAAACATTTTTAATATACCTAAAAATGTTATATTACCATAATTTAGTTAATAAATATATTTGAAAGAGTCAGTGACTCCAAAAAAGTGTTGCCACGTAAATGACCCCCTTTAGACACCCTAATATTCGATTGCTCTCAATGTGAGTGAATATACAATTATAAAATTACTCATACTTCAATTACATTTTCAGTTTACATGACACGCATTTTTATTTAAACAGACGAATGAGATGAAGTGAAATAAGCAATAATAAACAAAACAAACATCGCTTTTGATAGGATAAAATCACGTATAAATTAAACAAAAATTATAATTTATTTAATGATGAATTAACCGCAACAACGAGTACACATATAATTTAATTTTAGAATTTTTATTATTTCAAAGTACAAATCATACACGTATAAAACCTACAATTTTATATCTAATTTTTAATGTATAAGAAGTAGTTAATCCTAATACTTTCTATAAAGATTATTTACTCATACGTTCAAATTCCATGTAAGTATCTATACATTTACATAGATATTTTGACAACAAATGCTTTGATAAATTAATTAATTTTTGATTAAGTTTAAAAATGGATAGCTTCTAAAATTCTATTTACTGCGTAGTTCAGAAAAAATATTAATTACATTATTTAAAAAAATATATATTTAATAATATGTATATGTTTTATAGAAATTAATTTACCATGAACATCATTTTATTACTTTTTTATTTGCTTACATTATAATTTGAGTAATTATTTATTAAGCAAGTAATTTTAGTAAAAGTTCTATGTTGATTTTTCAAAAAGTAATAAATCATTTTCGAATTTTAAAACATATTTAAACTTATCTCTTCATTTTTTAATTTATTGGATATAAGATGACTTGTGAAATTTTTTTTATGTTATGTTTTAATTCTTATAATGCTATAAAATTTAATTATAGTACTATAAAACCTCTTAAAGAAATTGAAAATTTAGGTTATATAATTATACTAGGGAGATTCAATATAACAATAAAATTAAATAAGTTAAATTAAAGTAAAAATGTATCATACATTTTCTATCTTCAGAATATTTTTGAATATCAAAGGCCGACTGTTCTTCGATTCCACTACTCAAAATTCAATTTAAACTTCAAA
>NW_026102747.1:0-1133 GCF_025091365.1 Daktulosphaira vitifoliae
TACATTATTTTTTTATAATAACTATGCAATAGTTTCTATTGTTTTATTAAGACTTATATCATTATATACAAAGTATATTATAAATTTATATATATATATGAATACTTGGAGATAAGAGGTTTAATCGTGTTTTTCTTAGTATGATTAACTAATGTAATTTATTTGAGAGCTCCGTTTATAATTTTTTTTTATGTAATAACTATTTAAAATTTGTTAGAAAAATAATTTATATGAAGTAAATTAATTTTGTTTTCAGATTTTAGTGGAAGGAAGATGTAATATTTTAAATGTTTATAATGGAATCCAGGAGCAAAAAACAAATTTCATGGATCAAGTAAGGTGTATTTTATTAGATCAAATTGTAAATGTTACAGATGTGAANAATTTCATGGATCAAGTAAGGTGTATTTTATTAGATCAAATTGTAAATGTTACAGATGTGAACTCAGACATTATTTTAAAAGTTTGTAAGAAATTAGGTTTTAATTTTAATAAAAAGTCCAAGATTCAGAAAACTTTGATCATAAAAAAAGTAAGGTTAGGTATATCTAGAATTATTAATGAATTTAAAACTACGGGATTGAAAAACAATATTGCAAATTATGCAACTGAAATAAAAGAATTAAATAAAAATGAATTGGTGGAAAAATGTGTGACTGAAAATTCTAATATTCAAAAGGTAATTCATAGATAATAAAATTATATAATACTAATTTTTCTATATTTCAATGGTAACTGATGATGTGACATGTGAAAATTCCAATTAAAAAAATCATAACATTAAAAAAAAAAAATCTTTTGTAGTATTTATTTGATTTAAATATCCAAATAAATAAATTATGATATTTTTTGTAATATAACTTCTATTGCCAACTCATTGATATGGAAATTTTCATAAAAATAGTAGTTTTATGCATAATTTTGTAGAGTGTGCTTGTTTCAAATAAGTATTATTAATATCTTCGCTTTACGAGGTCAAATTAAATTATAACTAATTTTTAGATTTTAATAAATAATTAAAATGAATTGAGGGGTAGGCCTATCAAAAAAACATTTTTTTTTAATCAGCTATCTTTGCAAACCCATTAATTCGAAATTAGTTATAATAATTTTGTTATATTTTAGCATGACAA
>NW_026102748.1:0-1132 GCF_025091365.1 Daktulosphaira vitifoliae
TTAAAAATACTATTCAATACCAATGAAAGTATTTGAATACTTTTATTCAAATACATTTACTCAAATACTTTACGCCTTTGGTACTAGTACTCATACTCCGGTCATATCTAAATACATTATAGTTATCAAAACCTAGTTCAGAATCAGAAATAGAACCATTTAACCCAGTTTCAGTTAACAAAAAATAATCAACATTAATAACATTAAATTTTAGCGAGATATTGTCTAGATTTATACGCGTTCCATTAAGTTTAAAAAATAATTATAAATTTATCAAGGTTTTTATTACAAAATAACAAAATGTGTTTACCATATAGACATTATAAATATATTTACCTTATAATAGGAATATATAGTCTTATCTAAAATCGTGCGTTTACAACAACTCTTTAGTGATAAGGAATGACTGACATCAATATTTTAAATATCTGCAGTCTACAAATCTAAATTGAACGATATAATTTGTTAGATCGTTTTCGTCTATCTAAGAAATATTGAAATTGTTCATAATTTCATAAAAATATTTCTATTAAAATGTACTTTTTTTTTGAAAAATTTTTATTTTGGAATAGAAATGTTCTACTTAAATTGAGTAAGAGTATTGACTGTAACTCTGAAGTAGTAAACTGTAGGTTTTATAGAGATTTATTGTAAACTGAATTGTATAGATTGACATCTTTGTAACATGGATAAATTGACAGTTATATCAGGAACGCTCTTTTTGTTAGCTGATGTTTTTGCAATTATTAGCTTGGCAATGCCCGATTGGATTATTACTGATGTTGGAGGTACATTTAAGTTGATATATTTATACTTATTTTTAGCTGTGGTGCCTAACATTTAATATGTTAATTTTATGAAATTTCTCAATAAAACTCAAATAATTTGCTATTCAACAGTCATAACCAGTAAATATTGATTCTTGAATTGATTTCAATCACTATCAAATAATACCTTTATGTAAAATTATATCTAGATATAATTTACTATAAACTATTCTCAGCGTTGGAGAAAAGTGTGTTAAGTTTCTTTATGATCAAATTGTTCATGCTATTTTTTTTATCATAATTTTTACTTTAGACCAAAAGGGATATGTATAAAATCATGGAAATACATGGTAAAATTTAACAAA
>NW_026102749.1:0-1132 GCF_025091365.1 Daktulosphaira vitifoliae
ACAATACCTAACCCAATCCGATACAAATGGTCTTAATATATATTATTCTGAGCAGTGAAATACTTATAAATTATGGCGTGTTTCGAGGTAGTGTTTAAGGAACAATTTTATCTATTTGATACATTAACTATATTTGTGATCATAAAGTTGGTGCTTTTTCAACTAATAACAAACTTAAAACTTTTAAGGATATATTTATTCAAACATGTGATAATATTTATTTTAATACTTGTAGCTGTCAAAAAATAACTAGGGTAACAAGAGTAAATTATTTAGGTTTAATAATTGATTGAAATTTAAGATTGAACTTACACATAGAGAATTCAGTAATGCGTTTGAGATCACTTGTTTTCAAATTCTACAAATAAAATAAAATTCTCTTTGTTGATATCATGCCTACTGTATATAAAGCTTTATATAAGTCTATTATTTAGTATGGACTAATAGTCTGGGAATGTGCAGAAAATGCAATAAAACCTTTAATTAAACAACATATTTTAGGTAGTTCGTATTTGTTTAAATAAAAAAATTTAAATTGTTAACATTTTTATTTATAAAACTTTAAGTGTTACCAGATGGAGTTATATCCAAGTTATTTGCTATTTTATTTGTTATCAAGCAAATTATAATTAAGCAAAACAATTTTATGAATTTTATTTTTTCATTTTCACGAATACCGTTAAGTTACTATTGTTAATAAAATATAAAAATTTTTAAATAATTAAAAAAAAGAAAATATTATAAGTTCTTGACGAACCCTATTATTTATCATTATACTGTACATATTTGATAATACATTTAATTCAAAAAAAGTGGACACTAACACAATAAAATTTAAAATAAACTTATGTGAATTCAGAATAAAAACTTATACCTATATTAGATTTTATTAAATTGTATAGGTTGACAGTGATAAATATAATAACTATTAAATTTTTATTTGTAATTTGAGCAATTGAAGCGTATAATTGAAAAAAGAAAATTAGATGATTTTTAAATAAAAATTCACTTTTTAAATTTTGTTTAATTTTTTTGAAGACTACTAAGTAACATGAACTTTATTAATCATTTAATTTGTTTTTAAAATGTTATAAAATAGATTATATTTGAATAATAATTCAATACATTTAAT
>NW_026102750.1:0-1132 GCF_025091365.1 Daktulosphaira vitifoliae
ATCACTGTCAGATATCATCTATATTGGACCCAACTATGCTACGACCCCACTGTGCTGCCACTCCACTGTGCTGGGTTTTTTTAATATAAAATTTAACAATCCTATAGATGACTTGGATCATACACATGAATTGGATCATATACATAAATGGTAATTAGGTTATTTTCCATTGCAAACATTTTTATTTTAAAAATAAGTTGGTTGATTGTTAAAAAACATAAAACCAATTTTTCTTTGGATAATAGTTGTTTTAAATATAAACTTTAATTTGCGAATATTCAACATATACGCACTTTTGTGCGTATTCGTTTAGTTTTCTAACTTGATTCATTAAAATACATTGATACATCATAAAATTAATATTTAACCAGCCCATCACTCTATGTTTATTATGTTCCATGATAATACCAAATCAGTGCTGACATCGTAAACAAACCCGTGTGGTGTGTTCAGCCGATAGTGTGTATAGCGTTTTCTTCTGTCCTTTTCTCAATACGTATTTCAATGTTTAATACCGTAAAATAATACATGAAAATTAAAATTTTAATTAATTTATAATTTTACAAAAGTGATTGTCACTGCTGAGTAATACTGAATGAGTGGTAATACTAATCAATTCCAACCAGTAACTTAAAGAAGTTAGTTCAAAAGTTTTTCATTTATGGTTAGATTTAGTTCGTTAGACAAAAACTATACATTATATTCTTAATAATTTTTGTTTTTATATTAGTTTTAAATATTTTCATTTAGCAATGCTCTATAATAATTCTCAACACATAATTGTTTATTTCAGTATGTAATTACTTTTGGAATTAAAACAGGTTCATATATTTATACAAGTTCATACAAATTACCTGTAAAGTTACCTGTCACCCCGATTAGTAAAAAAAAATGTACAAATATTTGTGATCAATTAATGTATGATATGGGTCTAAGCCAGTTTCGTTTAATCAAACATTAATTNGTATGATATGGGTCTAAGCCAGTTTCGTTTAATCAAACATTAATTGGTGAACATTATATTCCATTCAAGTATTACAAGCGATGAAACATTTTATTTGATTCTATTTACTGTATTTAATATACTTTTTATTTCAAATAGATCAAGTTGATTTTGACGTTGAATCAAGAT
>NW_026102751.1:0-1132 GCF_025091365.1 Daktulosphaira vitifoliae
TTAATTGATAAATTAGAATTTTTTTTCAATTTTTGAGGGTAATATCTTCAACTAGATACGAATTGTAGTCATTTGACGTATTGTTAAAAAAAGTAGGTCAAGTTAGAGCAGAAAAAATTAATGATAGTCACAAAAAATATCTTCTCAGCTTTGCATCGAAGCTAAAACTTAAAATATAGTAAAATAATTTTAATACGAATAAGAAATTTCTTCTTACAAGGGGCGACTAAAGTGATGGGATCCTTGATCTTTATTGAAGTTATTGAATCTAAATGAGATAAAAATCAAACGAGTTAAAAATTTATACTAACTTNAAATGAGATAAAAATCAAACGAGTTTAACATTTATGCTAACTAAAAAAGAATTAAGAAAAAATGCAAAAAATTCACTGCCATACGCGGGTTGGAACCTCGTACCCCAAGCGTGAAAAAGATAAGTTTTACCAACTCGGCAACCGTACGTCGATGCCGTCGATCGAAAAAATTGGGTATTTAAGCTAGTTCAAATTTCAAAGTTATTTTTCTCGACTTAAAAGAAGCAAACAAATTTAAATAAGTTTAACTATCTATACTATATCAATTTTAATTTATATAATATTTATGAAAGTCTGTACTTCCCTTGTNTTATATTTATGAAAATCTGTACTCCCCTAGTCAGGTATTTTAAAATAAAATAAAATACAGAACCCAGAATTTTAACACAAAAATAGCAAATTTTTGAATACGGTAGTCATTTTTACCATGAAGACAAATCCAGAGGTCAAATTTTTTTTTTCAAATTAAAGTATATTACATAAGCTTTAATTTAACATATATATAAAAGTGTCAGTCTTTCCGGAACATTTTCAAAAGTTAAGTTGAAAAAGTTAATTTTTTGTAAAAAAGTTACCATTTTGAAACCCCATCCTGTGGGCAGGTAAAGGGTCAAATTTACAAAAAAAATATACCAAATGAAAAGTAAAGTCATCATGCATCTATATAAAAAAAAATTATATTGATTTGGTTATTTTTAAAAAGTTATAGCAATTTTAAGTAAAAAAAATTGTAATTTTTTCAATTTTTGAGGTTAATGTCTTCGACTAGAAACGATTTGTGATCTTCTGACGTATCATTGAAATAAATCGGTTCGGTG
>NW_026102752.1:0-1131 GCF_025091365.1 Daktulosphaira vitifoliae
TACAATGAACATTTTATGCTACTTCCTCCAGTATCGTCCTAAAAAGTGTAGCGCTACAGAGAAAATACTGCCTTCTCTACACACGCATTCTTTAGTCCAGCTGTCTGCGTGTCTATATCCCCTCAGTTCAACGGACTCGGCGATAAGTCACGTTCGTGAATAAGAAACCAAAGAAGAAATAATAATAAATAATGTCATAAACCCAAATAACTTAATTATATAAAAAAAAATCATCTCGGAAAAAATCGTTCTGCCGTGTACTCTGGTTAAGTTTTCATAGGGAAATAGAAATTCAAAAGAAAATGAACGGCGAGACCACAGGCTTCGAAATCTCCATTTCTCATCGATGACGATACCTTTTCCCTGGAGATCTTGGAGCAAACTAATGGACAACGGTAGTAAAAAACGAACGTCTACGAATCGACACTACCAATATTTGTGTATTACTATGGCAGGGCGTGTGGATTGGCACCTTTAATTAATTAATTGAATTATAATGATGTGTACACAGTGAAATGTCCAATTATTTTATTGATCGAATTTTGTAACTCTACTACCGCCTCCCAGTGTTAACACCAAACACGTCGTCCGGCTGTACAACAATGCTGGACACGGCGCTATCGTCCAACTAATTAAACGGCACCGCCGTTGCCCAGTAGGTTTTTTGTCGGTTCGGTGTAATGAAGCCGTTTACGTGACTGTTCGGCAGCGTATATTATAATATGATATTATTACAGTGCCGTTCCCGTACATTTCGGGCCACATAAAATGGTGGGGAAATAAGTGAACTAGCACGACGTTAATGTAGCGCCGAGTGGATACACGTCGGTTTCGTCTGTTGTTGTGTTTTCTCTGTCGCGCGCACACGCCACGCCGCACTGCGAGGAGTAGTAATTTTAAATTATTGGAAACACTACGGCCATAGCGATTCCAACGACGGTCGTCGTCTTGTTCTATCTCTTTCTTACCTCACCGTAAAACGCACGGCCGATATTCTGCAGCGGCGGCAACAGCAGGTAATTTCCTGTCCGCGTACCGCCACCGCCGTCCTACGATCGTGTACGCCGCCGCCGCGACAGCGCGAGCACAAACTCGAGCCGCATTCCAACGCGGTCCACAAACAGCGGCGGC
>NW_026102753.1:0-1131 GCF_025091365.1 Daktulosphaira vitifoliae
TTTAAATTATTCTAATATATAATTTAATTCTGTTTATATATTATACATAAATATAAGTTTTATTTTTGTTTATATTATACCTTATTATTTTGTGCTTATAATTTACAAAATTTTTATAGTAGTGGAATTGGTGGACTTTGAAGTTATCTTATATTTCAGAGAATTTCCATTTTCGAATATAAAACTGTGATGTTAACGAATAGTAGGACATTTTTTGCAGTTTTATACCGCTCACCTAAGTGGTGTTTAAGTGAAAGTACCTCTAAAATAGTTATATATAAGAACTCAACTCCTTTTATATTTAATTTACAATAATCAAACATTGCTCTTGGCGTAAGAATATGATTATATCGAAGTTCTTTGTAAACTAGCCTTATCGTTTAACTGTACCACCTATACTATCGCATGGATTCTTAAAAAAGTTCCATTCTGCTTCTAATCCAAAATCTGCTGTGTGATAACATAGATTGGCCATATTTTTATAATTTTTATACTGGCTGCTAGCTCCGTTAGTAGTGATTTTTTTTTTATATTGAGCATGAAATCTTTTATTTTTTTAATTAAGTGAGATTGATAAACATAAACCGCATCTGTAAGACGTGTCAAATGATCACTAATAATACAAAAACTTTTTGTTTGTAAACAATCAATTGCGTTAGCTTTATAATAAATTGTTTAAAGATGTAAAGTTGCTTGAGAATTTACCCAGTGGTAGCTTTGAACTTCATCTTGAATCACAAACGTGAAATTCTCAGCAAAGTCGACGTAGACTGAGCTTTAGAAATAAAATGGTGTATTTAACAATAAGTAGCTGCTCAATTAATTTTTCCAAAAATGTTGCTCTATTTTGAGTAATTTTGACAAGTTTTGTACGAACTGTATGCTCCCACTGACTATATACTATTTGATCAGTTATTGTAGTAGTATGTACATTAAGCATTTGACGTTTGAGATTTACAGGTCCAGGGCATCGATTACAATTATTGAGCATACATATATCGTTATTAATATCACAGACAATGCTTTTTATTAAACGGGCTAATTCTAAATTTAATTTAGCCCCTTCAATAATAAGTTTTATATTTCGATGGAACACACACAAGCATACGGAATGTGTGCCACTTGCTCCAG
>NW_026102754.1:0-1131 GCF_025091365.1 Daktulosphaira vitifoliae
TATATTTATATATATATAAGCTTTTATTTTATATTTATCATAAATTATTTCTAAAAATTACAAAAATATAAATACAAAAAAAAAAATTGTATAAGAATTAGTATTAAAAAGATTATTAATTTCATAAATGTTTAATTGATTATAAATGATAAACTAATTTTATTTGTTTATTTATGAAGGATAACATAAAAAAAAATACCAATGTTTGAAATGGTTTCTTTAATTATAATTTGCTTGTTTTATTTGGCAAGCTTTTGGCATAAATCTGGTGGTTATTTTCAATCCCATCAACGCCATATAGGGCTTGTTGTATTTATGCTAACTCCTCGCCACCACTTGACACAAACTATATTTTCATTCATAACTACCCTTCCTTCGTCCAATAGTATTATCGTTATATTTCATCGAGCTTTATGTTTAATATGTTTTAAGACAATAATATACCAATAATAATAAAAGTAATAAACCCCCACAAATCAATTGGTTTTCTGAGAAGCGCATAAAAATAACCATTGCATTCATAAATTTATCCTCCATCCGTGCAATAAGTCACGATAAAAAAGTATACAGTCAATGGATGTGTTGTCTCTCTAATATAAAAATAGTATGAAAGAATGAACAGCTTTTTACACTCTAAGTAGTTGTAATTTTTATTCTTGTTGAAATAGCTCGGATATCACAATATAATTAACTAACCCATATACAATAATTCTGTAGTTGTATAAAAGATCCGCATAAGATTTTAGTAATTGTATGAGGGATGTTATACAAGATGATTATAATGGATTGTTTTGTAGACTTTTGTAACGTGAGGAAAATGAAAATTATGATAGAACGTGTAAATGATATTCATATATACCGTACTGTGTATAGTATATAGAAGGGAATAAAATTTCCTAATAAATATGTTTTCTGAATTAATAATGAAAACAAAACTTCTTAATAATTTTTGTTGAAATTTTATTAACCCAATCCTTTTTATTCTGAAATCCTGATTCTTATTTCTAATATATTTGAATTAAATTTATTATTTGGTTTTTTAAAATTACTGAAAGAACACTGATTTTGACGGAGAAAAATGGCTTTTTATAGTCAGAAGGACGTAGTCTAAAGATCCCTAGCGTAATCTTG
>NW_026102755.1:0-1131 GCF_025091365.1 Daktulosphaira vitifoliae
CTATACTATTTGCTATCTTTATAAGTAATTTGTATTTTAATCGGAAATGAGTTTTAGTAACCCACGGCACGTATGACTCAATTTTCAACCTAAATGAATTCATTAGCGAAGCAATATATTTAAATGTAATGCTGGAAAATACCATAATTAAATATTTAACTCATTTTGAATCACTCGAATAGTTGGTAAATGATTTTTAAAACGATATTGATAAATCAATGAATTTAATCAACAATAATTATTTTTATCACTTTGGCAATGTTTGTAATCAGTTCTTATTTAATTTTTTTTTTTTATGAGACGAAACATATTCTATTATGAGTTAATAATATTTTAAGTTATAGTTTTTACAATTCGAAATAAAAAAATAACAGTTTGGGGTTTTGGGAAAAGTACACTTGAAAAGTATTTTTCTCTTGAATTAAGTTTGAAATACTTATATTATACATTTTACAAGTATTTATAGATAATAAAATCTTCTGTGTTCGTCCAGCAGAAATGTTAGTAAAATGAGTTTTAATTTTCCATCAGTTGTTAATAACAATTGATAGGCTATTGCATATTTAATTTTCACATCATGAGGAAGGTCTATGGACACAATTTAAATTGACCAACTTAACATTATCGAGCTGATTACTATAGGAGTGTATATCCGTTTTCCTAGTAAAAAAGGAAACCAAGTATGGGTTTTGTATTAAAATAATGACAGGAAATAATGTCATTGGATATGTTGCATTATAAAAGGATTACAATATGCCTATGTACTCTAATCAAGTCCTCTATTTAAAGTCGTACACTAGCTAAATTAATTAATAATAACATGATATTAAAAATTAATCAGTTATTCTATTTGACGTTAAAGAAACCTTATAAAATGTACTCTTCTTCATAATACGTCATTTAGACAAAAATAAAAACACAAGTTGCGTCATCCAGTGATTCTTGAAATAAACAATAAATATATAAAAAATTTTACATATTTTTTCGTACCAATAATACAAATGACTGTTCCATCGTGTAGTGAATATAGAATCACACAAAAAAATTGTGGCCAGACAACTCGGGTTATTCGCCTGATTACAATAGACTGCAGCCAATATATATTACTATAATGCAACTAGTCGTCTTGAA
>NW_026102756.1:0-1130 GCF_025091365.1 Daktulosphaira vitifoliae
TTTTTCAATTATTTTTACTTAAAACTGTTCAAAACTTTTTCAAAAATGCCAAATCAATATAATTTTTTTTTATAGATGCACGATGTCTTTACCTATCATTTGATATAATTTTTTATAAATCTGAGGGAGATTATCGTTTCCGCCAAATGGGAAACTTCCAAAAAAAATACGAATTTAAAAATCACTAATTTTCTAAATTTTTTCAATTATTTTTATTTAAAACTGGTATCACTTTTTTAAAAATGATCAAATCAATATAATTTTTTTTAATAGATGCACGATGTCTTTACCTATCATTTGATATATTTTTTTATAAATCTGACCCTTTACCTGCCCACAGGGGGCATACAAAATTGCAACTTTTTCATAGAAAATTAACTTTTGAAAGGGTTTCGGAAACACTAACACTTTTATAATGTCTTAAATTAAAGCTTATGTAATATACTTTGTTATGGAAAAAAAAAAATTCTGACTTTATTTTGTTTTTATGGTGAAAACAGACATCAAAATTAATAAAAAAAAATAAGATTTTTGTAAAAAAATTCTTTTTTATATTTTTAATTTTAGAATGCTATAAATAACTTTTTGAAAAATGCATGGATCAATATAATTTTTTTATGATAAATACTATTTATTTACCTCTTTCATACGACCTACTTTTTTTTTTAAATAAAACCACTTCCCTTTAAATATTTATATATTATACATAGATTTTTTCATATATTACACTTATAAATCATAAAACTTGTAATCAGGATATAAATAAGGAAATAGATCATATGCTTTTGGAATAATTCATCAATTTTTTTTAATTTAACCCTAAGCTATCTACAGATTCGAATCGTAGCGTTTTTTATGATAGTGATTTTGATCACTGTCAGATATCATTATACTTGACCCAAGTATGCCACGTCCCCACTATGCTGGGTTTTTTTAATATTCAATTGTTTTTTTCAAAAATCAAATTAACTCCTATTAATTTCTATTCTAATCACCTAATAAAATATTTAGATATATTTTATTCAAATATTTGAATAACTCTCTTAGATTGCGTTTAGGTTTATATGGTTTTTGCAAAAATATTTAGATATTCACAACATGTTCAGTAACAAATGAAATAATGGAGTATT
>NW_026102757.1:0-1130 GCF_025091365.1 Daktulosphaira vitifoliae
TCCCGAAAAGTTACAATCGTCATAAAACGGTCGATGTATTTAGTATTCACTACTGTATATTAAAATAACTATTTAAAAAGTAGACGATATATTTATCGATAATACTTGAAATTCTTATCATTTAGCAAGACACAATGACAGTTTAAAAGTCATATCAAATTTGTATTTTATCTTGTTCAATATTTGACAATATTCCAAAAAACTTGACTTGTTAAAACTTGTATTAAATTAAAGCTAATACAATTATTTTTTACAAAATACTGTATATCAAGACGAAAAACAAAAAAATATCCGAAATATCGATTTTTAGGAGTTATTAGACATTAAATTCAAAAATCAAACATTTCTTATAAAAATAGCCGATTTTTATGTATTCTATTATTCTCTATAGTAATGGAATATTTGTTTTATTCTAAATAAATTCAAATTAAAGTTTGTTTACATTATACAAACTATTCAATGTAACATGTGATTAAAGAAGAAAAAAGTTCTCTAAGAACAATCAGCCTATAAATCATGTAATTTTTGGTCGATATGTTAAATTTTTTAATTTGTTTCAAATATGCGTCAAAGCGCTTTATGACATAGATTCTAATCGCTGTCAGTTATCGGTCAACACTAGAGCCTTTCATGGGTCAGGCCAATTTAAATTTGGACCAGCCCTAAATCAGAATGGATTGAAATAGGCTAGAATTTTTCTAATTAGTGGAGCCATCAAGCTTTTTAAAAAATATGGTCTCCTACGTATCTCAAAATTTGGTAATAATTAAATTTTTATCAATAGTGATAAAAAAAGTGTTTCTGAACCTTTTTTTACTATATGTTATTACATTTTATTACCCTGAATAACATACTATGTTATATATTATGTTGTTTATTATCATGCAAGTGTAATTAGAGACATGATGTTTATTTTATCATATCAGTTTTTTATGATCCCGATGTGTTTTTTATACTCTTAAAATAAAATTTAATCCGCATTAAAGAGAGTACAACAAGGGCTTCATTTTTTTATCACGACGTCAAGCTTTTTTATATTTTAACTATTTGAAAATGGATGAATTACTCTTAAATAAAACATGAATGTAAGAAAAATATTTTTAAATGTTAATGTTATATTTAAAGAAAAA
>NW_026102758.1:0-1130 GCF_025091365.1 Daktulosphaira vitifoliae
CGACGGATATAGCAGTAGCGACAATTACAAGATCTGGACTACCATCGTTAAACATAATATCAGCATACTTCAAGTATAGTACACCAACAGAGGTTCATTTGAGAAGTATGGATGAGGTACTAAACAACCTAGAAGGACCCACTCTAATTGGAGCGGATGTAAATGCTGCTTCGACTCGATGGTACAGTGATAGAACCAACCAGAACGGTACAATGGTAGAGGAATGGCTGGACAATCGCGAACTTAGTGTATGTAATATTCCAGGTCAACCCCGAACCTTTGCGGGCGATAGGGGGGAGACGAATATCGACGTGACGTTGATAAACGCACTCTCAACAAGCAAAATTAGTGACTGAAAGGTTAAGGTAGGAATGGTTAGCAGCGATCATAGACTAATTGAATATAAATTAAATGCAGGACATCTGGCAAAATATTCAAAACCAGCTAAAAGATACAATATCAAGAAAGCAGACTGGAACAGGTTTAATGCCACACTTGAACAGGAAGTAGCATGGTATGAGAACGAGTTTTTGGCAGGTAATATAGACAAGAAAGTACATATCATGCAGAAGGTAATAGGAAATGCAGCCAAGTTAGCTATTCCATGGGGACGAGAAATTAATAGACCGAAGCCGCCCTGGTGGGATGATAAGCTACAAGAAATAAAAAGGAGAGTAAGGTCGGCAAATAAGCTATACGAGCGAAACAAAGTTGACAATGAAAATATTTTCAAAGAAAGATATAAAAGAATAAGGAATGAGTACACCAAGGCCTTAAGGGAAAAGAAGAGAGTTTCATGGAGAGTATTTGCTACATCCATAAATTATGATGAATGGGGTAAGTGCTACAAATGGTTGAAAACTGGGGGGAAACAAACTAATGTGATAACGACAAAGTTGAAGGCTGATGGAACATACACCAAGGATGCGAAGGATACAGTGACATACATGCTGGAGAGCATGATACCGACGGAGGATGCAGGTTTGCCCATAACCCTGGACGAAGAAGAAGATACGTCTGTGGAAGAAGAAATTGATGAGGGCATAATTAAACAAGCATTATGGCGAATAGGTACAAGAAAAGCACCAGGAGAGGATGCAATTAATGCAGGTGTACTAAGACAAGCTTAG
>NW_026102759.1:0-1130 GCF_025091365.1 Daktulosphaira vitifoliae
TAATGTTGATCCATACACTTTTCAATATGTCATAGAATTATAAAGTTAAAAATGTAAAAAATAAAATCGAGAATTTTCACAGAATAATAGTATTCGGTAGCCATTTTCATCGTGAAGATAAAATAAAGTCCGAAATTTTTTTTTCGCATAATAAAGTAAATTACATTAGCTTTAATTTAATATATATATAAAAGTGTCAGTCCTTCCGGAACATTTTCAAAAGTTAAGTTGAAAAAGTTAATTTTTTGTGAAAAAGTTGTCATTTTAAATCCCCCCCTGTGGGCAGAAAAAAGGTCAAATTTACAAAAAAAATATACCAAATGATAGGTAAAGACATCAAGCATCTATATAAAAAAAAATTATATTGATATGTTCATTTTTGAAAAAGTTAGAGCATTATTAAGTTAAAAATATAAAAAAAAATTATTTTACAAAAATCGTAATTTTTTATTAACTTTGATGTCAACTTTCACCACGAAGACAAGTCCAGAGGTCAAATTTTTTTTTTTCAAATTAAAGTATATTACATTAGCTTTAATTTAAGATATATATAAAAGTGTCAGACCTTCCGGAACATTTTCAAAATTTAAGTTAAAAAAATTAATTTTTTGTGAAAAAGTTGTCATTTTAAATCCCCCCTTGTAGGCAGGTTAAGAGTTAAATTTATGATAAAAATATACCAAACGAAAGATAATGATATTACACATCTATATAAAAAAGAATTATATTGATATGTTTATTTTTGAAAAAGTTATGGCACTTTTAAGTAAGAAAAATTGAAAAAATTTCGAAAATTGGCGATTTTTAAATTCGTAATTTTTTTGGAGGTTTCCCCCATTTACGGGGAACGAGAGAATTTTTTTCAATTTTTGAGGGTAATGTCTTCGACTAGATACAATTTGTGATCTTTTGACGTATCATTGAAAGAAATTGGTTCGGTGAGANACTTTTGACGTATCATTGAAAGAAATCAGTTCGGTGAGAGCTGAGAAAAAGTGGTAACAGACAAAAAAAAACACACATCTTAATAAAAACAAAACCTACTCAGCTTCGCATCGAAGCTAAAACAGCAATTACTGGAGTTTTGAATTATGAGGTATTAGCAATGCTACTTGCATAAGTAATAGCAG
>NW_026102760.1:0-1130 GCF_025091365.1 Daktulosphaira vitifoliae
TTCTCTATTTATATAATAAATATTTACAAATTTTGTAAATTAATTTTTTTTTTTTATATATACTCGGTAGACCAATTAAAAAATTATGCGTTCAGATATTGTATAATCACCCAAAGTCCAACTAGTGTCCACACTACAGCCAGTATAATTCAGGAAAGGCTTGCTCTCTTTTTCGCCTGATAATGTTGGATATGGACGCAACTAGCAAGTGTTGCAGGAGTGCTGCAGCATTCCAGTCTTAATTCAATAAAATTATGAGAAAATAATTTGTTTTCATTTTAAGGACGATTTTTTTTAAAGTAAACAATTTTTAAAATAATAAACAATAAAATATAAAATAATATGATAGTAAAATAAACAATTTTTTTTATACAATAATTGTTTAATGAAAAAAAGAAAAATTTTAAATAATTTAAAACATCTTTGGGGTTGTTTTGATAATCAAAAATATGATAAAAAGATGAACCGATAAATGACATGAAATATTAAAAAATCATTATATTATGGCTTATTTATAAAAAAAACTTTATTTTTTATTGGTTAACTATAAAAATTTAGGTAAGTTATTATTTAAATAAGTAATTATTTAAGGAAATTTACTCGCGAGTGTGGGCTTAAGAGCATTTTATAATTTCATCACCCCTAGCATTTAGTTGTACCTACTATGATGTTGGCGATAGAAAAACAATATTGCTCGTTTTTTCTTTTTTAAATGCTTTAAAATTTTATTTTTTATCTATTTAATAAACGATGATCTCCTTTATTTGCAAAAATAACTTTCTTTTTAATTAATAGTTAANTTTGCAAAAATAACTTTCTTTTTAATTAATAGTTAAATTTTAATAATAATAATAATAATAATACTTCATTTTTATGAAGATTTAAACGTCTCCCAATTGTTGATTTAATAATTTTTAGAGCTATTAAGCTCATTATAAAATATCTTTTGTATATTTTATGCATATCTCATAAATTGAATAAAATGTGAAGTCGTTTTGCAATCATAGAGTAATACATTTATGATATTTTTAATATAATCTGACTAGATTTATTGTGTTGTTTATGTGTTATACTAAATATGAAACGACATTTGATGTTTTTCATGTAGTCAAAACCGTATGTTTTATGTA
>NW_026102761.1:0-1129 GCF_025091365.1 Daktulosphaira vitifoliae
TCTAGTATTTCTGAAATCTTTATAACCCTTAACTTTTTTCAAAAAATAATATTTATTACAATCATGGCTCAATTTTTGACTGTTTTGCAATAACAGCAATCTCGTAGTAGATATGTCTCATAAGCTTTAAGTGCTTCTTGTTTCATTTCATCCTTTCTTAAGTATCTCCTTACCTTCTTGTTTTAACTTAACTTCTTCTCATCGCACTCAAGAATTTTTTAATTTCAAACAATCATATTTCCCTAGTATTTGTTCATTCATTGGCCAGTTCGATTGGCATGTTACCTTGCTGAACCACGATGCTGACTGTTCTATGAACTTGTTGTATGATGCACTGCATTGTTCTATTATTGATTTTATTCCTAACTCTAACTTTCGTGAATCTATTTATCTAATTTGGTTTTCCAAAGACCTAAAGAAGATCTTATTCCAGAAGAAACAAGCTCACTTTATTTACAAATCATATCCTTATGTAGATAATTATAAATTTGATTAAAAATTTGAATCATCGTTTAAAAATAACCTATGTAATTTTTGGAAACTTGTAAAATAATAGTTATCATTAAAACAACATCCCAAAAGAATTATCCTATAATGGCGTAACTTCATCAAACGGTCAAAAAATGGCTGAATTGAACAACTTTTTCACAATAAATTTATTTTTTCAACTTAAATTTTGAAAATGTTCCGGAAGGTCTGACACTTTTATATATATCTTAAATTAAAGCTAATTTAATATACTTTATCGTGAAAAAAAAAATTTTGGACTTTATTTTATCTTCAGGGTGAAAATGGCTACCGAATGCTATTTTTGTGTGAAAATTTTCGATTTTGTATTTTCCATTTTTAACTTTATTATGCTATATCATATTGAAAAGTGTATGGATCAACATAATTTTTTNTCATATTGAAAAGTGTATGGATCAACATAATTTTTTATGAGAAATAATATTTTTTAATAAACCTTTTTTCATTCGACATACTTTATCTTAATTAGGATATTAATAATGAGCTAGCAGATTATGTAGCTTTTGGAATAATCCACCATTTTTTTAAAATTAAACACTATCTAAAGATTTGCATCGAAGCGTTTTTTTTGGATAGTGATTTTAATCACTGTCAGATATCA
>NW_026102762.1:0-1128 GCF_025091365.1 Daktulosphaira vitifoliae
ACTAATGTTATAACTAGTAAATCATGATGATAAATCAAAAGTATTACTAGTGATAGTAGAACGACCGTGGCAAAAGCCGTGCTGTTCTTTTATGATAATATGGTTGAATAGCTTTTAAAACAAGAAAGTTAAATATGTTTGATAAATTGGGTTGTATGGAAATCGGCACATAGTTTAAAACGTCCGACAGACAACCAAACTTCATATAAATAACCTCTATGTGGTTATTTCAAACAAATAAAAAGTTTGATAAATTTCGAAAATTACAGATTATAAAAATTTAACGTAACTAATTATTATTTTTAGGTATATTTTAATTTGAAAATTTTTGCTTGTAAAATTGTATGATTTGTCGATGTAGTCGGTTATTTACATTGTTTATTAAGTTGTGGTAAACGTTAAATAGGCTCCACATATTGAAAAATGTTTTGTTATGTAGGGCGTAATATGTCCACTTAAAGGTGCATAAAGATGTTTAGTGTGCGCGTTGGCATAATATCACCACCGAGTGTTTACTCGGTGAGTACACACCATAGCGATCAGCATGGCGAGGGGAAGAAGCTGAGCGATAGCGTGTAAATGGGCTCAAGAGAGTGGAAAAGTGAACACAGTCGTTGCCACCACCACTCGTCTATTAAGCCCTGACAAATCGAACGGCAGGAGCAACTGATGACGAGGGAGAGAACTCAACCAACCGCCCGCCGCGTTATTAAACCACCTATAAATAATTAACCCTACCGCATCATCATACAAAAATCCCCATAGAATTGGAGTTCACATCTGCTATTTTTCTGCTGTTAAATCTTTAGATTTATATACAGAGTGATTCTTTTAACGCTAACCACTCCCAAAGTAATAATTTTTTTGAGAATCTACTTTTATTTCTTATAAAATGCTTTTTATATTCATTCCTTGTGTCAAATAGTGGCGTCGACTTAAATTTTTTAAAACACAATGCATATTTAAATTGTTCATGAAATAAGCAATGATGTAATTAAGAAAATGATTGATCGATAACAATTTTTGAACAAGTATTTCAGAAACTTGTAACATTGTTATCCCCAAGCCGACAATTTTCTAATAATAAAAATAACAGTTATGATTTTAAATTGTTAATAACTATTCAAA
>NW_026102763.1:0-1128 GCF_025091365.1 Daktulosphaira vitifoliae
AAAAAAAAAAAAAAGGACTCGAGAACTTTTCGCATTCTATTATGGCTTAATGGCCAACACAGAAGAACACAACCGGTTCTTTCGGTTCGCGGAAGAAACGACAAAATAAACCACTGTGGGAATTTATAATATTATTTTAAATGAACTCTCATCGTGTCTTATGCTAATATGATTTACACTTATTAATAAAATAATAATAACCAACTAACTAGTCGCTAATTTCTTATTGCTATGCGACAAAATGTACCAGCAAAACTAATCAATAGATTAATAGACACATTTATAAGGTAATGTACACGAGATACAAGTTGGTCAACGGCATGGATGTTTTTTTATGATAAAAGTTATTTACCCATCATTATCGTAGTGTATGTATAAAAAGCACATATTTCAAACGAAAATATGAAATTACTGAAATGTATTCCTCAAATGTGAACGTTGAATAACAAACGGTTGTGAGGTAACTGTAAACGAATCATAAGTAACACACCTTACCACCACCGACCCTTTCAAAGTTTACACAATATTACTGTATAACACAAAGATCACAGTCAAAAAGTTATTGTAAACACGGTTTTTACTTTGGCTATAGTCAAATTAATAATTATTGTTATTATATACACTCGTGCGTTTAATAACAGTCAGAAGCTATCGTACATCATACGAGGGGCGTACTTGGGGGGGCCAAAAAATCGAAATCAATTATCAACTCAAGCCGAATACAACTAATCGCGACCGGATTCTTCTATTCAAAAACTAGTATGTTCGTAGACACAAGTTTTAAACTTTTTACAACGTCGAGATATTGTGATAGGGGGAGGAGTCGGCCCGTCACCAATATATTCATAGGTGTTATTATCTTATGACCACTATGAACGAATACATATTTGCGTATGTTGCAAAAAAATATTAACTGGGTAATTATTTATGGGTATAAAACGTGATTGTGTTTTAAATAATAAATTCAGTACACATACAAACTCCCTGAAACCGGATAAGGGGCGTGATCTCCATTAAATTTGTTTTATTGCACATTAAAAAACGTTTATTATACTCTCAAATGTTTGTGCGGCTTTTGGGTTATGACACGATGAAATCACGTAACATTATATATAAAAAAATAAAATC
>NW_026102764.1:0-1127 GCF_025091365.1 Daktulosphaira vitifoliae
TATTGAGTGCTGATATTCTAATAATAACAGATAAGTAGGTCAATGGGGATAAGCTAATGCGCTGATCACGTAATCGGGAAGCGGACTTGTCTACAAGATATTTTTAGCACAAACCACGTTAGGAAATTCTCCTGTAAAATAAGTCTATCTCTAACTATATAGCTTATATACACCTTAACCCCAAAAATTAATAAGCTTATGGCTAATTAAGTCTTAAAAATGTCTTTTTCTGGGACTTACTACGCTTTTAGCCAGTTAAAGCTGTAGGTTCTCTATTTTGCAAATATTTCATTAAGTGTGCTACCAATAATAATTGCTTTAATTATTTAGCACTTACCTTAATAACTTCTTAGTCTGCAAAAAAAAAATATTCCTTTTCGACTGCGCCAATGTTGCGGTTAGGTGATAATTTATTAATTATAATATAATAACACCGTATTTATCTTTTACGTTGTAATATATTTTAACTTAATATATACATAAGAACTTTAATAACAATAATAATTCCAAAAAAGGAAATAGACAATAGTCCAACCACGATAATATATGAAGTATATGGTGGCCGGCGGCCTGGACCGGTTCGCGTCACCCGCGGTCACTCGGCGTCGCGCGACCTGTCGGACGAGGAGAGGTAGCTGTGTCGCAGTCGCCATCCAGCGGTAAAGCCGGAAGTGCAATGCGACCGCGTCAGCTATTATTATGTGAAAATTCTCGATTTTATGTTTTACATTTTTAACTTTATAATACTATGACATATTTAAAAGTGTATGGATCAACATTATTTTTTTATAAGAAATAATATTTTTTAATAATCCCTTTTTCATTCGACATACTTTATCTGAATCAGGATATTAATAACGAACTAGCAGATCATGTTGCTTTTGGAATATTTCACCTATTTTTTAAAATTAAACACTATCTAAAGATTTGCATCGAAGCGTTTTTTTTTTGACAGTGATATTAATCACTGTCAGATATCATTATACTTGATCCATCTATGCCACGTCACCACTGTGCCGCGACCCCCCTGTGCTGGGTTTATTATTATTTTAGCTTCGATGCGAAGCTGAGAAGGTATTAATTTTACTATGATGTGTTTTTTTTTTTAGCTTCGATGCGAAGCTGAG
>NW_026102765.1:0-1127 GCF_025091365.1 Daktulosphaira vitifoliae
TTTTATTTTACAGGATGCTGTTTTGTCACGTATTTCACGCGTAAGGCTGCGTTGGACGCTCAGAATGCTTTACACAACATCAAAACGTTACCAGGAGTAAGAATTTGCACATTATTTTCATTTAAAATGGACATTAATTTTCCAAAACGGTCTATTTTTCTTTTGTTCGTCTTTCTTACAAGATAATGTAATGCGCATTATAATTTCTCATATATTTGTGTGATGTATTAATATTGTTTATTGTTGAATTATCATTTTTCCTTACTTTTCATTTCTCTTCTAAATCCTACGCAATTCTCTGCGGAAAATTAAAACTTTTAATTCTCTGGCTGCGATATCTATGCCCTTAAATTCCAAACAATTTTAAATCAATTAAAGGAAGATTAATTACGCTTTTCGTGGCTGCGAAAACTTTCATGTTAGAGGGGACACCGTTAATGCTGGAATTATATTGTTTTTGTAATTTTTGAAGCTCAACCGACCGGAAACACAAAAACTGGTCGATAAATAAAGTTGGATGATAAAAATTTATCAAAACAAAACTTGAAATTTTCGTTGACTGTTGTATAACGAAAGTAGTTATTCTTGCCCATACCTTACGTTGAACCCATATGTACGGAGAACATTAAAGTGTAATAAATTATACAAAAAAGGGCCAAAAATTAGCATATAACCTAGAAAAACTTACTATAATGTAGACGAAAGTTTCTCGATTACTACATAAATCGTCGTTAAATGATTTCGTCATTTAACATTGAGAATTGCAGGTGGATCACAGTATTATGGTAACCAGCAAAAAAAATTTTATTTGAACAAAATTTGAATAAGTAGAATTATATTTATAACAGCTATAGTATTTAGAAACATTTTAGTGGTATCAAAATAATCTCCATGAAAATATAAATAAGCCAAGTACTATTGGATTAAAAATTAATTATTTTTTATGTTTTACAACTTTTATAAAATATTATTTAAATCAACAATTTAGTAAATAAATATTTTTATGGATTAAATCGAATAAAATTAATACATTTTGACGTTGGTCTAATAAAATGACGAATAAATCATTTTTTTAGATGTTTTTAGAATAGTTAAATCCCATTCGAAATATTTGCCAGTTTTGTAGA
>NW_026102766.1:0-1127 GCF_025091365.1 Daktulosphaira vitifoliae
CCAAATATTAGACACCGCCAATAAAAAAATCACAAAAAACATTTTACTGACACCTTGGAGATCGAACCCGAGATCCCGTGTGCCGAAAAATACGTTTCTACTCACTAGGACAGGGTGACCACTAAGTAAATACCTAAGGTACTTGTATTAAAAAAAAATTTGTTTGATTTGTTAATTTTTAAAAAAAATTAAGGCAGTTTTAAGAAAAAAAGTTTAAAAAATGACAAAATTTACCAATTATAAAAATTGTAATGTTTTGAGAAATATCCACTATTTATAGGAAACGAGGTAATTTTTTTCAATTTTTAAGGTTAATGTATTCAATTGGATACAATTTGCGATCTTTTGACGTATCGTCGAAAGAAATTGGACCAGCGAGAGCTCAGAAAAAGTGGCGACAGATAATAAAAAACACATGATAGTAAAATTAATACCTTCTCACCTTCCTATCGAAGCTAAAATGTTTAATATATTACTAGATATTTTATGATGACATATAAAATTACATTTTGTATAGTATTTAAAACAATTTTCGAAACAAAAAGTTGTTTGAAAATCTTTTATTATTAAACACACATTAAATTATCAATAAATTGTAACAAAATTTAAAATATCCCTTTTAATTTTGTAAAGAACGATTCTTTGTGTATCAATCATGTGTAATGAATGACAAAAGAAACTGTTTATTAAACATTTTAATACTAAATCATTTTACAATAAGATAATAATTCATAATATTGTATATATTTACCGAATCTCATTTTTCTTGCACTATATAAACAAAGAGACTTACATTGTTACAAAGGAAAAAATATCCACGTCTTAAACATCCGTTTAAACTAAACTAGCCCTATGCCCTTTTCGGTTGCCATTTATTTTATTGCATTTTAAACACATTTTCCATTTGAGAGAGGAAGATAAGTAACAAAAGGTCATAAAAATTCGGTGAGAAGTCTACCGGAAANGTAACAAAAGGTCATAAAAATTCGGTGAGAAGTCTACCGGAAAAACCGTTACAACAAGTCCTAAGACATTCATTATGAAAGAATCCAAAAATCCATTGACTTACTTAAAAAATGATCTTCATAACAAACTGGTACAACATAATAATTTGTTTTTAATATTTT
>NW_026102767.1:0-1126 GCF_025091365.1 Daktulosphaira vitifoliae
ACCAGACTCATTTTTAGAAGACATTAACCACTCTGTATAACATAAATGTACATATATCTTTCTTTAACGAGTTCAACATACATAGAAATTTACTAACGAGTACAACTTTAAATTTTTTTAAGGTATAGAACTGCATTAAAATTAGGTAAGGAATTTTTTTTTCAAATAATAAATCAAACCTGGAGATTCTAATATTGTAGCAACTTCACGATGACCTTCATCCATTCGCTCTCTTGCTTTATCTAGTGGTGTTTTTCCTTCTTCATCACGTAATTCCGGATTAGCACCATTTTTTAAAAGTATTTTGGCTATAGATGGACGTCCAAAACATGCAGCATAATGCAAAGATGATGATCTAAGACCTTTATTAACATCAGCATTTTTTGAACATAAATATTCAACCATTTCTTGAGTACCAAATGCAGAAGCCCAATTTAATAAAGTTTGTCCCACTTCATCCACAAAGTTCACATCAATAGCTTTTAAGATTTTTAAAATATATTTTAAAAGTATTAAAATAAGAAACTATTGATTAAGAGTAGAATTAAATTAGAAATTTACCTCCAGAATTAACAGCTTCCATCAATGCTTCCGTGTCTTTACTTCTAATACAATCAATTAAATGACGTTGAGATTTTTCAGCACTAGAATCTAAACGTCGCAGTTTTGGTAATAAAGGATTAGTACTAGAACAAGCCACTGTACTCCAAGATACTGCATCACGTCCCTCAAGGAGTAATACTAATAATAAATCAACTAAACGCATAGTGTCCAAACAACACCTGAAAAAATTAAAATAATAAATTAAAAACAGAAATTTTAATTCCAAAATATATAATAGGGTGCTCTTTGTTTTTAAATTATTAATATTTTTTTGAGGTCGTCAAACTCTATGATTATTTATTAATTACACCATTTTTTTTTAGTTTGAAATTTTTATTAGTAGTAGAATGATTTTAGTATTTAATTGTATACATTTTTAGAAAAATTTGTGTCTAATATTTAAAATATATTTCATAACTATTTATTTATTTCAACTTCAAATAGGTTTTAAAATATTTGTGAGTAAATAAAAGTCTTATAATTAATTATCTTTATAATTCTTAATAGATTTATCATCTCAAAG
>NW_026102768.1:0-1126 GCF_025091365.1 Daktulosphaira vitifoliae
AAATATATATATATATATATATATCCATAAATATATATATCGGTGTAATAAATTGTGCGCCCTATTTGGATTACGCATTAAATTGTTAAATTAATATGGCTACACAAAATAATTTTTCTATTTTCGAATTAGCTCAACTAATAAGCGAACCTTTTGAAGGCAAGTCTAATACCTTAAATAATTTCATAAATTCCGTAACTGATGCTTATCTTATGGCTACAGCCGAACAGCATAAACAACTGTTTTTAGCCATTAAGCTAAAAATTAAAGGCAAAGCTAGAGAATTAGTGAACTCAGTAGATGTTAGAGACTAGTCGGAACTAAAAATCCTTCTTATTGATTATTTTGGGGAAGAAATTCGTCCAGATCAATTATGTGTTGAATTACAAACAATTAAACAAAATTAACGATTTTCGCGATAGAGTAGAAAGATTAGAATCTAAACTTTATCAGTCCTATACTTATAAATTAACTTGTAAAATAAAAAAATCAGCTATCAGGGATATGTGTGAAGATTAGGCTTTAGGCGCGTTTAAAAGAGGTCTTTACAATAACCAAATTAAAATTATCGTGTTAACTAATCGAAAAATTTAAGCGAGGCAATCGCTATAGCTATAAAATAATTATTAATTGTTATTTAAAAGCAAATTAATCAATTTTACAATTTCCAAAGAGTTAGTCATAAGTAGCACATATTTACCAAGGAAAAATATATACAAGAATACTCAGATTGATTATATCATTATAGATAAAAGTTATCAGCCAAACATTACAAATGTGAGAACATACAGAGGTGCGGTTGGAGGCTCGTACTACTATCTGGTGATAGCAAAATTTTCCCTGAAACTTTCAGTTAAATGGAAAAGATACCATCAAAAAAGTATAAATACTAAATTAGACAGAGACAAGATCAAAAGTGTTGCTAAAATTGAAATATTTAAACGGAAAGTAACTATGGAACTTGCTAAACATAATGGAACATAACCTGAAAATGGAAAAACCTCAACCTCAACTTAGGAAAAAATCAAAGACTCGCTAACAAATGAAACGAAAAACTTAAAGGTAGGAAAAACAAAAAGGAAAACTACTGGTTCAACGATGAATGCCACGAAGCGATTAAAAAACG
>NW_026102769.1:0-1126 GCF_025091365.1 Daktulosphaira vitifoliae
CCAGAATTATTAACAATTACAATATGAATAAAAATCTATTTTTCAAACCGACTACTTTTTCGGGTGGGATAAATGAACGTACAGATTCATTTTTGAAAATTTTTAATAGAGCAGCCGCAGTTAACAATTGGTCAGAAATCGTTAAACCGCAATACTTCGTAGCATTTTTACATGGCCCAGCTCTAACATTTTATGATAACATTGAATCTTAAAATTTATCCTGGAAAGAATTAGAGGTAAAACGTAGAGAAGAATTTGAACCGATAGCACAAAATGATATGTTAAGAATTGTATAAGAGAGAAAAAAGCAGGTAGATGATGAACCAACGGGTGTATTCATCAATGAAATAGAGGCATTATGTAAAAGGGTAGATAAAAACATGTCAGAGGAAGAATTAGTTCGAAACGTGATGAAAGGTTTAAAACCAAGTATTGCAAGATACATTGGAATTCTTGAAAATCGAAATTTAGACGAATTAAAAAAAAATATTCACAAGTATGAGAAGGTAGAATTTATGATTATTGGAGAAACAGCTAAAAGTCCGTCTGAAATAAAACAATCAATTATAACTGAGAAAATTAATCAAATAGCTAACTTTAATGATAATGACGAAATAAAAAAGTTGAATGATGAAATTTCCAATTTAAAACAAAATTTTAGTGAATATATTAATTTTATACCTAAAAGTAATCAATTTCAAGATAATTCTAATTTATTCAATATAATAATCAATATCAAAATAACAATAAATTTAATAATAATATTCCTCGATATAATGGTAACCAATTTCAAAATAACATAATGAAACCTAGAAATAATTTCTCTTCTAATAATAATCAATTTCAGCATCAATAAAAAATAAGAACAATTTTTATGATAATAAGCAAAATAATTTTAATAAAAATAATCGAATGAATTGGTCACAATTTAATAATTATAATAGGTGTAGAGTTGAAGGTTACGTATAATAACGACTATCACATTGTTGTTATTATTAAAACAGCCTACGCGTTCGCAAAATTTCCGCTATACAATAAGCTCAGTAATTTTAACTAACTTTCTTTGCTTCTAACAAACACAGATCGTTAATTTCTATGAATTTCACTTATTATTAATTAATATTTC
>NW_026102770.1:0-1125 GCF_025091365.1 Daktulosphaira vitifoliae
ATTTTTATAAGGCCGGAAGAGTAGAGCAGTTTATTAATGCCAAGAGATAAAAATAAATGGATCCGCGTTTATCTCCAGTTATTATATTAAAAAGTTAATAACTTCCAAATTACTAGTCCAAAAGTTATTATCAATGTGTCATTTTGTTAAATAGATAATTTTCTAGCTCATAAGTTGGTTTACAACTTCTTTTGTTATTTCAATTTATAAGAAATGAATACAATTTTAAGGAGGAAAGAGGAGAATAGGGAAAAATTTTATTGAAAATTGTAGCACGTAGGATATTTTTAACTTCCGAAAAGAAAAATTGTGTTATATTTTAAAATATACTGCGTGAGCCATATTAAATAATCTCACTGTATTTTTAGTGTCAGTCTTAATATAATTTTTATTTAATATATTTATTACTTGTAATAATTTAGTAATACATTATGAAAAAAAAAATTAATAAATATTACCTTTTATTTATGAATTATGATTTTTTCTAGGTGTTCCCAGTAATTTTAGCAATGGGGATGGCAGGATTCACAAATAATCACCCAGAAGATATTTTTCAGTTAATGCGACTTCAATTAGGCCAACCTAAGTGGTTTAAAAAAGTAATATTAACGCAAATAGTAGTGTATATTTGCATATTTTTTAGTTTATTAAAGATTGTTGGACAAGCTATTAAAGAACCTATCTCTAAAAAAGTGGCAAGTTGATTTTTCTACAACTATTTTATATTTACTTGATTAATTCCCTGTGTTTAAGTTTTTGTCTAATCAGATGTTAATGACATTTCAGATGGTTCTTGGCGATACATTAGTTATTATAGGATGTTTAATGTCATCTTATTTTTTATTACAAATTCATAAAGATTTCAATAAGCATGAACTGATGGTTGGCTCGATGTCGTATGCTATCATCGGTCTTCTTTTTACGTGTGATGCAGCTATTATGTCTCATCAATTAATTGCAAAAATGAGACAACGTCGGTAGTTATATTCAATTGGAAAATAATTATTTAAAACTTTTATTCGTTCCTGAAATTAATTTATACTGTTTTAGATAAAATCGTAATTTAATATCATGTTTACTTTAAAATACTCAATCAAATATTTTATTATGTAATAATACGATTTA
>NW_026102771.1:0-1125 GCF_025091365.1 Daktulosphaira vitifoliae
TAAAAAAAAATGTTTGTTATCGTTAATATTTTCTTCCTATTCAGTTGAAAATCGATTCTTAGCTTTCCCTTGCATCATCAACCAATAAAAATTGATATTAAGAAATTTTAGCAAAAAAATTAATTTAAAATAAAAAAATTTTTTTTCAACTAATAAAGTTTAAATAGAAAATTAATTTAAAATAAAAAAAAAAAAAATTTCCACTAGTAAAGTTTAAATAAAATTTCAACTTATCTTTTAACTTAGCTATTTAAGTTTATAATTTGGTAGCTCTTAATTTATCGACATTATTCATACTTAACTTAACTTTACTTGAGTTCATTATTTCGATTAACTTGCCCATCCTTAAGAATATTAATATTATTTAAATAAAAAAAAAAACTGATATGCCTTAAAAAAACACATTAAAAAAATAAAAATACACTTACTAAAAACCTGACCAATAAATGGTATATCACATTTATCTAAGCTTTTATTTAATACTTAATCTTTACTCACTTTTATTTTATTTACTTTATCTATTTGCTTAATTTTGACATACTATTTTTAGCATAGGTGTTCAACACGATGAGAAAAAGTGGGGGAAACTGAGCCGAGTGTTCATAGAGTCGTCTGACAACAGCCGGTATGATCCGCCACAGTAATGTTTCACATTAAAAAAATCGTAGCTAAAATAAATTTCGTCACTCTGATTAACTAAAAACTAAGTTTTTAATTTTATTTATTAATGTTATATATTTATTTACTGCACATAATATTATACATATATATGATCGGTCAATAAAAAACTTACTTATGATAAAACATTAAAAATATTTGATTCATTTTTACCATTATGTATAAAACATAGAAAGTTGAAAAATATCAAATAGTTTTCATTTGTTAAATTTATAAAATATTTTAATATACACAACGATTGATATCTTTCAATGAACTCATGTATCAAACATATAATTTATAATTGTTTCAAGAATGAACCTCTGGTATGAAAAAAGGATAAGCTATTTTTGTAATTTACATTTAGTTTTTAAGGTATTTTATTGATATAACAATAATACAGCTGTCTGATAGCTGCTATAATTATTACCTTTTTTTTTTTTTATTATATATTATTGTTTTAATTTT
>NW_026102772.1:0-1125 GCF_025091365.1 Daktulosphaira vitifoliae
CAAATAGTACTTACTTCTGTTCATATTGTAAAAAGTATAATGCAAATTGTGTGAAAAGTTGTGTAAATAATATATCTATTAAAAAAATTTTTACAGGATTTTATCAAAATGTAAGAGGTTTAAGAACCAAAATTAGATTTTTAAAATGCAATGTTCCTTTAATTAATGTTGATTATTTTATGTTGACTGAAACATGGTTAAATACTGATATAGTTGATTCTGAATTGGGTTTTGATAATTACAATGTCTTTCGTCTTGATCGTAGTATTCCTACTAGTTCTTGTGTACGTGGAGGTGGAATTGTTATCTGTGTTCATAAACGTTATATTGCTAAACAGGTTCTAACGCCTACTTCAAACGTAGAGCAATTATTTGTATCTGTAATCGCAAATGATAACATAAAAATTATATTAGGTACGTGTTATATACCACCTGCAAGTCCAGTTACTATTTATACGACACATGTTGAAACTATTGACTATCTATATTCATTATTTGATAACAGTACGCAGTTCATTTTAACAGAGGATTATAATCTACCAAATGTAAAGTTTACTAACGACGATTTAGGTGTGTTATATTCAGGTGTCCATACACCCAGTGCAGATATTATCTTCAAGTATTTTTCTAGTCTAAATTTTTACCGAGTCAACATGATAGTAAATGAGTTTGGAAAATCATTAGATTTAGTATTTGTAACAAAAAACACTACTCGTGTTAATAAATCTGAAGATAATTTAGTTCCGTTAGATAAACATCACCCAGCACTAAATATTTATTCTGATATTTCTATAAACCCTAAACTGTCTATTGATAATGATAAAAAATATAATTTTAAGAGCGCTAATTATGAACTTTTATCAATTATGTTAAATAACTTAAATTGGTCATATTTATATGAATGTAGTAACATCAATTTGGCAGTAGATAGATTTTATGAATTAATATTCCAAGTCATTGATAAAGTTGTTCCTAAAGTTTTCCCTCGTAAATCAAAATTCCCACATTGGTTTTCTAAAGTATTAATATTCCATATTTACAAAAAAAATAAATTACATAAAAAATATAAACGTAAAAATTTACCAGAACTTTATAATAAGTTTTCAGAAATGAGAGCTGTATGTA
>NW_026102773.1:0-1125 GCF_025091365.1 Daktulosphaira vitifoliae
CGCACAACATGAACGTGTTTGGTACAAATCAACCCAACCCGACCTTACCCAACAGCCAACTTAAAAAACTTGAAAATATCAGTACGACAATTTTAAAAGATATTGCACAAGCGCAGATAGGTTTAATCACTATTGAAGATAAAATAAAACTATTAACAGATGACGTGAATCTCACAAAATTGCTAATTGACGGTTTAGATAATAGAATTTCCACGTCTGATATTAAATTGCGAAACCTACCTGATGAAATTAAAACCGTCAGTTCGCATTTGAATAATTTAAATATCGATTTCGATGAAACTAAATCCAAAATATATACTCGTATTAATGATTCCACTTCAATTAACGCGACTAATAAAATATTAGAAAATATTGTTGGACGGATTAAATTTCTAGAGAAAAATAAAAATAGTAACTTTAGTGACTCATCAGCCGTTGAAGAGAATACATCTAATATTTCGACAAGTTAAAAATGAGTACGGCAATATTTGATATACACTGCGTACTGGGCTCACACGGTGAATACGTCATAAAAGAGTTGTCTATAGTCGATACGGACGAATTGACCGCTCAAACATGGATATTCAAAAGTGAACCGGCACGGAATGCAAAATCAATGACGGCAAACAAATGGTTGAAACGATATTATCATCGAATACCGGCGAGCTACGGTCAGGTGAATGCGAATGAAATTCGCCCGATATTAAACTCTACGAATTATAAGTCTATACTCGTAAAAGGAATACAGAAAAAACAACTGCTGGAAAAACTCATTACGAAACCGTGCATTGTAAACGATTTAGAAACTCTGGGCTGTCCCCCGATCGGCCACTTATACGAAAATTATACTTTTCCATCTTGTATATTTCACAAAAATTTAGACCCGCATAGATGCACGCTTTTTACAGCGTACAAGCTGAGAAAATGGTATTTGGATAATATATATATAAAAAATAATAATTAAATTTTATTATACATTTATTTCACAGTGTAAATTCAATAATAAAGAATATTATACATGTATTACATCGTGTAAATTTAACAATATTTAATTTCTCTATTGTCAATAATAATTTGATGGTAATTGTGTACAAGGTTCCTCGTTAATGGACTTAACCAAAGACA
>NW_026102774.1:0-1125 GCF_025091365.1 Daktulosphaira vitifoliae
TATTTATTCAGGATTATTGTTTGATTTAATATAATATGTACATGCATATTATGCATATATGTATAATAAAATATATAAAACAAGTTAATAATTATAAGGATTTTAGTTTAACTTATTTTTTTTATTAATTGAATATTATTTTAAGGTAAAGAATTGAATAACTTAATATGGTTCTTAATTTTTAACCTGTATAAATTTAAATGCATTAAAAAAAAACCATATATTTGGAGACTGTTTGCTCAATGTAATTTATATCAAACTATAATTAGTCAAACAACAATCCTAAAAATATAACTCATTATTAATCTTTTATTATAATTTATAATAAATATCAGATTATAATTTATGTGTATTTAACATTATTTGTACAGTTGGGCAATATTTTTTTGGGCATTTAACAAAAAAAATTTTTGCATCCTACAACTACTAAAATGATTAATTTAAAATAATGAAATCAAGCTAGATAGGTAAATAAATGGCGTAAAAAAATTGTTTTCTAAGGGTTTGGCCGAAGAAATTTATACTTATTTTGTAATAAAAATGTTTTCCTAATATTCTTAAAAAAAAATTTTTTTAATTAATATTCGGCCATCGCATGAATTTAGGAGGAGCAACTCAATCAGCCCCCACTGAAGTAAATAATTCTTAGAATATTTTATCAAAAAAACGTTTCATTTTTTCTTTAACGGTTACTTTAAAATTTTACGATTTTCAATTAAATTTTTCAATTTTAATTTTATTTTTCTTCTACAAATATATAATTATTTATAAATTTTAAATTTTACTAGTATATTCACCAGTCATTATCAAAGGCTTAATTTGATAAAATTGTAACCTTGATACAACGTAGTCAGCATATTAATTTATATGTAGAATTCCAAGAGATTTCGAAACATTTAAACAAAACTTTTTTGAGTTACATCAAAAACCATCAATAATTATAGGGAATAAATAGTAAATCGACAATCTCAATAGACGATTTCATATACTAAAAATCATAACCCTTTATCGTTAGTTTTAAATCATTTTTATGATTTATTTTTATTTTTTTTATGTCTGTTGCCACTTTTTCTCAGCTCTCACTGGACCGATTTCTTTCAAAAGTACGTCAAAAGATCACAAATC
>NW_026102775.1:0-1125 GCF_025091365.1 Daktulosphaira vitifoliae
ATGATAAATATTTATTTATTAATTTAATAAATTAAATGTAACTTTTGAAATTTTATCTTATGTTAAATGTGTAGATAAAAATAAATATTAAAGTTCAAAATTATTTGTATGTAAATGAAAAAATTTATGTAATGACAATTGATCTAGAAATTGTAATTTTTAAATTTAATGTTACTTGTAAAAAAATTAATTTATTATCAGAAAAATTATTTGTATGTGAATATATAATAAAACATTGTAAGTTGGGTAANCTATAGTACATATATGGTAAAGAGTATATTACCCAACTTACAATGTTTTATTATATATTCACATACAACGACGACACATACACGTAGCAGACGACGCGCACTCCCGGCGGTAGTGGAACGCGGAACACCGCGTCATACGCGATGTTCCACAGCAGAGGCCCGAGAACCGATCCTTGCGGGACGCCTCCCGTCACAGGTCTGGTTCTCGGGCCCGCGGCGCCCTCGTATGTGATGACCCGGTCGCCGAAGTACGACCGGATCATCCGCCCGAGGTACGGAGGCACCCGAAACGCGTCCAGCGCTCCGAGGATGTGTGACCATCGCACGGAGTTGAACGCGTTCCGGATGTCCAGGCTCACCGCCACCCCGAAGCCCGGTCCGTTCTCGGCCCTGAGGGCCAGGTCCCTAAAGAGGGAGGCCGCGTCGTCCGTCGACCTCCCTCTCCTAAAGCCGAACTGGCCCTCGGCCAGTCCCCCTACTGAGGACAGGTGGGCTTCGATCCGGGTGACGAGCAGTCGCTCGAGGATCTTCCCCAGGTCGTCCAANCGGGTGACGAGCAGCCGCTCGAGGATCTTCCCCAGGTCGTCCAACATGCATAGCGTTCGGTACGACGAGGGGAGACCCTCGGGCTTGTCACCCTTCCTCAGGAGCACCAGCCTGGCCTTCTTTCACCTCGTGGGGAATTCACCCTCCGCGAGGCAGCGGTTAGCGACGGCGCTTATCCATTCCGGGGCGAGGTCGTGGACAAACCCCCACACCCGGTTTGGAATCTAGTCGGGGCTGGGAGCTGTGTTCCGGCCCCGCACTCGCGCCACCGCGTCAGCCACCTCTTGGGCGGTGAATTCCTCCACCGACTCGTCGTCCCCAAACGCCG
>NW_026102776.1:0-1124 GCF_025091365.1 Daktulosphaira vitifoliae
AAAGCTCATAACTTTTAAACTGGACTTCGCCGACAATTTTTTTTTATATATTCTTAGTCAGTATAAAAAACTGAACCAATTAAAAAAAAAATTTGAAAAAACTTGATGGGGTGGTAAAATGCATTTAAGCCTATTTATTACTAGACTAACCATTATTCGAATGAAAGTAGAACAAAATTAAGCATTTTTATGTTTTTTCATAATTTTTTTAGGTACCGATCGTTTAATTAAAAAGTAATCAAATATATAACGGTATCATTCTAAAACTTAATTTCATGTATACAGCCTTGAATGAAAAATTAATTCATTACACAAAACTTGTACAAATTTTTATCATTTTATTTGTCAATTTATAATTTTTTACAATTATTAATATCTATTTAAATATATCTTCACGCTTTTTTATTTTTTTACTAATTTTTTTAATGTTAAAACTTAAGTTATTTAATTTTTACAGAAATAATTTTTATTATCAAAAATTAAAAGCTATGAACTATTTTATAATATTGGGCAAAATAAAATGTGCACTTTCTTTACTATTATTGCCTAATTAATGTCCTGAGTATTGACAGCAATCCACTTAAGAAAAGAAGTTGTTTTAGCATAAACTCCTGGGAATCCTGGTTGAGCACAATTTATTCCCCATGATACTACTCCAATATTTGTCCACCTTCCATCTGATCTTTGCATTAACAACGGACCACCAGAATCGCCCTATAATTAAAAACAGTAATTAAGAAAAACTGAATAGTGTAAGTAAATGTGGTTTTTCAACCATATTATATCATTTACCAAACACGAATCTTTCCCGCCTTCGTATTCAGCAGCGCATATATTAGTACGAAAAATTGGTTGCGAAAAAGCTAGAACACATTCTTCATGGTCCCAAACTGGAACAGCTACTTCTAAAAGAACGTTACTAATTTCTTCGTCGAACGCAGTTTGGCCCCAACCTAATTAAGTCATAAATGCCTACATAAGTGAAATCAGTATGGAAGTATACTAAATTAAAAAGTATTATTCACTTAATATAAAGACATTGTTCACACCCAAAGAAAAACCTCAATCAATTTTGATAGAGAAATTTTATCAAGGGTTTATGATAATGTTTTATTAATACGAAC
>NW_026102777.1:0-1124 GCF_025091365.1 Daktulosphaira vitifoliae
ATTATTCTGTCTTTTGTTATTTGACTATAATTTGAAAAAGAATTGAAGTTAAAATTTGTTAGGAGAATCCTAAAGCCTTCCATTGATGTGTTTATTAGATTACTAATACATGCAAGGTCTTACAAAAATTATCCTTACTTTTTAATGATATAGGTAGATAAACCAGTTAGTTTATACATAGAAAATTATATGATAATTATATAAAAAGTAGCTGCTTGATAACAACTTTTGGACTAGTGTTTTGTAATTTATGAGAATTTTGATACCTAGGAGGGTAGAAGAATTCGACTGAAAAACGTGTAATAATAAATAATAGTCATAGTCGAACATTAATATACACGAGCAATTAATTGAAACAAAATTGAAACATATTCATTGTTTTTTTTTAATTCAATGGACAAGTTTTTATTTCAAACCCACATTTAATATGATAGTAATACAGAAATATTCAATCTATAGTAAAATCCTCTAATTAAAAAAAAATGAATTTACAATCACCCTATTTGTTTAAATTTACCTAGCATTTAACCTAGTATTGTAAATGGATTAAATTTATCATACAGGGTGTTCATTATGTCAGTTCAGTCAATTTTTGATACACATTTCTATTTTTAACAGAAATTCCTGTCATGATTTTATGGCAGTTTAAAATTTTCATTTTACATTTTATTTTAGACTAAATATACGTTGTAATTAGTTGACCTAACTTATTTACTTATTTTCTTAACTTACTTACATGGCCGACCCCAAGTAGTTGGGATTAAGGAGAGGAAGAAGAAGAAGACGATTTTGAAAGTTAAGTCAAAATATTTAATATAGTGTGTAAATTTTGCTTTTTTCAATAATACTTAAAATAAGATGTAAAGTATCTTGATTTAAAATAAAACTACTGATACGACACTATTTGAGTACAAGCTCCGTATCAGTAATCTAAGGGATCCATAATAGGATAGTTGGTTAGACTATATCTATCTTGAGTAATGAAGGTTTCCCTTAGATATTCCCTTTATATTCCCTTAGATAAACAACCTATTTTACTAATTAAAGTATAACAAAATCAAATAATAAGGTTTATTAATAATAAAATTAAATAGTACATGACTTGTGATAAGAGAGATGTTGAG
>NW_026102778.1:0-1124 GCF_025091365.1 Daktulosphaira vitifoliae
CACCGTGTCTCCATTGCGTCAAGTATTGCGCTTACATTCTTTTCCTCTATATTTTCCTCAATTTGGAAGTATATTTTTCTTGCTTCAGGACCCATCAGGTTCAACAGTCTGGCGACTTGAATTTCCTTTGTCTTTTTCGTTGTTTCGTTAGCCGTGAAGTAGATCTCTACTTCTTGCCTGAATAATTTGAAATTGGCTTGTACGTCATGTTTCAATTTTTCGGGCCTTTCATAATCCGTCATTATTACGGATATTTTTATAATAAATATTATTATTATTATTACCGTATTATTTAAAATACCGACTGCGCCATGTTTCGTCTTCTCTTATTGACGATATTAGAACAATATTAAAATAAGATATTATATAATATTAATTAACATAGATCACGTGTGTGTGGTATGAGTGTCTTTATTGAACTATGTTGTACAGGTTAGATGCGACAACGCAGTTAGATAACACAACAATAGGTTCCTCCGTCAGCGGTTCTTCTATTGTGGTTGGTCCTTCCGTTGGTGCTGTAGCCGTGTCGGTTGTTGTGTTTGTTGTTTTCGTGGTTGATGTTGTTGGGTCGGCGGGTGTCGTCTCGCCGACGACCTCTCCCCAACGCTTCGGCATGTATTCTCTGTACCGCTTCTAGCGGCGCTCTGCTCGAACGGTGAGGACCGCGCGCTGCGGATGCTGGGGGAGAGGCCGTCGTGGGGTAAAGAAGTTAGGGGCGGTGATGTCAGGACGTTGGGTTGGGGTCGCTGTTGTTGTACATGCTGAAACAGACATAAAAAAACATATAAATATCACAATCCGTCAGCCAGTTTGTGGTCTTACGTGTCATAGTAATTTCTTTTCATTTTTCATACATGAGACGTGAATTTTTCGCTGGGGAACTTGGTCTGTTAAAAACACTCCTTTCCCTAGGTGATCCGCTAATCTGACGGGACCCAACCCAACCAAACCACCGGTTCATCACGTTGATCATTTCCTTCTACACCAGCGATTTGTCGTTGTCGCATAAAATTACGCGCACATATCCGAAGCGTGAGAATAATTCGCGCTCTAGCGTATCAACAATTGTTTTTGTCGTTGCCGCTTCGATTGCGTACGTTTCTGTTCACCTACTGAAACAG
>NW_026102779.1:0-355 GCF_025091365.1 Daktulosphaira vitifoliae
CTTTTTTGTCCACATTAAAATTTTATCGATTTTTAACGTCTATTTATGTGTAAACATGTTGTTTATCCTAAATTTTTAGTTTATTCTTACTTAGAACGTCGTTTGAAGATGTTTCAATTTTTCGTCCACTCAGAAATTTTTTTGACTATCAAAGTGTTTTTATGTGTAAACATGTTGTTTTTCTTAAATTTTAAGTTGATTCTTATTTAGATCTTTGTTTAATGATGTTTCACTCTTTCGACCACTTTAAAATTTTTTAGAATTTCAACGTGTTGTTATGTGTAAACATGTTGTTTTTCTTAAATTTTAAGTTTATTCTTACTTAGAACGTCGTTTGATGATGTTTCACTTTTTC
>NW_026102779.1:1005-1124 GCF_025091365.1 Daktulosphaira vitifoliae
CTTTAATGATGTTTCACTTTTTCCTCCACTCAATAATATTTTTGACTATCAAATTGTTTTTATGTGTAAACACGTTGTTTTTCTTAAAATTTAAGTTTATTCTTACTTAGAACGTAGTT
>NW_026102780.1:0-1124 GCF_025091365.1 Daktulosphaira vitifoliae
TTTGTGATCTTTTGACGTATCATTGTAAGAAATCAGTTTGGTGAGAGCTGAGAAAAAGTGGTAATAGACACAAAAAAAAAATAATAAAACACATCATAGTAAAATGATTTATAAATAAAATTTAGCTTTGCATCGAAGCTAAATTCTAGGCTAAAAGAATTTGAAGGTATGGTAGAAATCTATGATATTTTCGATTTTGCACATCAAATTGCTTTGAGTATCATAAAAATTGAAGAAAATTGTATTATTAATTCACTGAAATTAGTTCTCTTTATACATTAATATTTACGGGTGTTGTTAATATTTGATAGTGTTGGATTCAAGTGAGACACGGATGTGGTTGGTTTTATCACTAGTCACTTCCATGTAACTTCAAACTTCTATTGATATTTGGTTAATTACGATTCTTATTTTATAAAAGGCTAATCTCCATTAGTCTTCTTGACAGTGTTACTTTTGTAATTGATGATCAAATTATTAAGATAAAGGTGAAAATCCCATGACTTTATAAAAAGTTTTTGACAAATAATAAAAATGAAAAATTTAAACAAAATAATTTTGAACATATTACAAAAACGTATGATCTTTTCGACGTTGCACATTAAAATGCTTNTTATGATCATTTCGACGTTGCACATTAAAATGCTTCGTGTAGCATAAAAATTAAAGAAGAAAACTAATTTTTACTAAAACAAAAGAAAAAAGTACATGTGAGCTCCATAATAGTTGATAAATTATTTACACTCTAAAAGAAAGAAGAAAAATTAGATTAGTAAAAAAATAGAATACACTTTATCATTTTTTAAGTACTGATTCAATACCAACATGTAAAATATTAAGTTATATTTTAAAATGGGATTTACATTTATTAATTAATTATCTACAAATGTAGAACTTTATACTAGTTTTGGATATATCTTCTAATAANCAAATGTAGAACTTTATACTAGTTTTGGATATATCTTCTAATAAGTTTTATAATTTTAAGTAATGGAGCACGGTTGTTCATTGGTTAAAATTATATCTTTTTTGGTTTTGTGATTTTTGGTATTTTTAAAGCAATTTTATCTTTTGTACTTTAAGTCTATTTATAATATGATATAAAATACGTCTGCCAAAAATTA
>NW_026102781.1:0-1123 GCF_025091365.1 Daktulosphaira vitifoliae
AACTATATCCAGATATACCGCACTCATGGCTGTGCGACGGTAAATTGTTAAGACTGCTCGACCCCGAAAATCCTTTTAACTACGTTATATTCCAAGTAAGGAAAATGCTTTACTTAAAAAAATTTTTAAGCGTGCACTTTCATTTTCTTAAATTAAACAAATTTGACTAAAACCAACTTTAAAAATCATCTAAAAATGACCACGTTTCTAAAAAAACCGTCTATTATTTACCTAAATTGTATAATTTATTTATTTCAGGAACAGTGGAAGCGAGGACAACCAGTGATGATAAGCGACGTCGGTAAAAGCTTAAATCCACAGATTTGGCACCCAAAATCATTTTCCAAAGACTTTGGCCAATATAAAAACGATCTCGTAGACTGCTCGACCGGCCGAATTGTATCTAACAAGATGATGAAACAATTTTGGGACGGATTTGAGAATGAGAATGACAGACTTACAGACTCATCCGGCAATAAAATGCTATTGAAACTTAAAGATTGGCCTGTAACGGCAGACTTTGCCGAGACGTTACCTGACAGGTAATGAAACAATGTTGATAATAAGAAATATCAATTTTTCTTTTTGATAGTACAATAATTATTTTTCTACAATTAATGGTTATTTTAAAAACTCTTGTTAAACTTCCAATCGTTTCAAATTTTTTTTTTTTTTAGATTTGATGATTTAATGCGAGCTCTACCACTAAAAGATTACACCCATCGGGATGGCAAGCTCAACCTCGCTTCCAGGTTACCCGACTGTTTTGTGCGGCCAGATCTCGGTCCAAAAATGTACTCGGCCTATGGTAACGCATGTAACCCTGACCCTGGTAAACGAATGTTAAGCACAACCAACCTTCATTTAGACGTGTCAGACGCCGTAAATGTTATGGTGTTTGTGGGTGTGACACGTGACGGCAACAAAAAAGGTGATGATGCCGAGAGAGATCACGATTGGCATGTCAAAGGTAATAATTATATTTTTTGTTCACTTGAACATATTTAAAAATAGTTTGTTTCTATCCGATAAAATAATGTAAAAATAAAATTTTGATCTGTCAAAATGACTAGAAAGTATTACTTTTCAATAATTATTTTTAATCTATAGAAGCATATCGTGC
>NW_026102782.1:0-1123 GCF_025091365.1 Daktulosphaira vitifoliae
AAAAGTAATTTACATTTTTTTCTAACATCTCTTGTGCATTATCACTATTAAATGCAATTTAACGTCTCAAATATTGTGTTTTTTTTTTATTCCAAATTTATACACAATACATTTTACGTTAAGGTTAATACAATTACACAATTACCTCAATTCGTTAAAGAACTACTTAACTATTTAATGTACTAATCCATCGTTATATAAACTGGTATCAAATATGTATTTCATGAACGCAAATTTGTTGGTACATTTTCAATGGGTAAGTGGAATAATTTCTACTTTTATATGTATGTTTTCAAGCTTTGAGCCAAACCTTTTTATCCCTTTCTTACATAAAATTTCGAAAGATCCATAACAAGTTTAGGATAAGTTATTGAGTATGAGAATTTTAGTATGAAAATGAGTAGATAGAATGGGTACAGGATGTATGCAGCGTGGGTGGGATGCAAATACACCAGTAGAGCTATGCCCACTTTATCAAAATGTTTATAGCTCAATAAGTACTTATTTTAACATAGCTTTTGTATAAAAAATTACCAATTTGAAATGTTGGGAAAAATCGTTTTATTTTTTTCTTATTAGAGACTAATAATAAAGAATATACTTTTAACATAGTTTAAAACCATTTCTGTTTCACATTTTGACACAAACAGCTTCGTTTAATAGAAGAGCAATTTTTCTGATAAAAACGATTCTTTTTTAGGATTTATTCTTTAGACTAGATTAGATTTAGTCTTTTCGACTAGCTACCCTTATTACTTGCTGTTGGAAAAGTCAGTAATAACCCTTAACTAACCGTATAAAACTTCTACAAAGAATTTAAATATTTTAATTACCGTCATGAGAATCGTATATATATATAACACTTGTCCAACCATAATATCGAACTGTATCAAGTATAGCTTGGTGATAATCTGGTCTTAAACTGACAGCATAATCCAACATTCCTGATGATGGTAAAAGAACCTTAAATTAATATAGCAATAATTAAAAATACTTATAATTAATTTCATAAGACATATATATTCGCTATTTCTTTTCAAATAATTATTTGAAATTATTAAATGGTAATATAACTAAAGAAAATTTTAACTTGCAAGTTAGGCAAGTGGACATTTTTTGTTAA
>NW_026102783.1:0-1123 GCF_025091365.1 Daktulosphaira vitifoliae
AAAAAAAAATCAGCTAAAAATATTAACTGAATCAAAAGTTATTTAAGTTGTCAGTGAGTGGTGGGCCACCCTGTATATAAAGAGAACTGTATTTTCATTACGTTGGTATATATAAAGTAATAATTATTATTAAATACGAAGTGAGGTGATAGTTTATATAAAACGCAATGTACTGGTTCTTCAACAACATTTTGATTACCTCCAAATGAGCTATTAACTATTTCCTTAGAATTTGAACATTTATCATACCTGTATCATATACCAACACTATTTTTCGATAGATTTTCGTGAGAATTTGAAATTTTATTATTAGGTAAAGGAGGCAACTCAACAATGGCGTAAGAGGATAAAAGACCTTCCGTAATAACTGAGGTTTTACACTACAGTGACATATTAGAATATTGTTCCGTCGGGGGGTATTCATAAATAATATTTTTATCACCTTCTTCAGAAGGAAAACAATTTTATTGTTTCAATGTAATTATGATTATTTAAAGATATCTACTGCTTTCGTATTTTTATTTATGCCTTTGTTTAAGTATTTTACACTCATTTTTATAAAAATTAAAAATAAATCTTAATAAGCAATCAGTAAAAATTGTAATTTTTTTATTAAAATCATTATCGTTATCATGATTATAATCATTTACGAAGTAGTTTAAAATGTAAAATCTTTAGTTTAAAATTGATACAGTTTAAAATTTATATATTCTCAGCTTCGCTTCCAAACTAAAAATATATTGAGAATAGCACATCATTCAATTGAGGCATGCTATATAGAGTGATTTTTTTAACATAACCCACTCAATTACTTACAGAATAAATAGAATTTAAACATTCTTTTTTGTTTTTTTTTAGTTTCACATTGTTCTTGAATTATTAACTTTTTAATACTTATTAAGTTCATCCCTTATGCCTTGTAAGGGTGTCAAATTTTTTTAAATGGTACACACACATTTTGAATTTAATAAAATNTTTTAAATGGTACACACACATTTTGAATTTAATAAAATGTTTGTATTTTAATTTAATAGTAAATGGAATTTGAATTTTTAATATAATTTTATTAGTTTATTAGATATAGACATTTAAAGTTTCAAATTTTTGAGGTAATATACATGTA
>NW_026102784.1:0-1123 GCF_025091365.1 Daktulosphaira vitifoliae
ACAAAACAAAATACTTTTACCACAGAATAGATTCACCTGTTCTGTGCTTTTATTTTCTTCCATTTGAACCGACATGCGTTGACGCTAGTGATGGGTCGTTCACGAACGAACGGGTCATATCAGTGAACGAGTTGATCCGAATCTCAAAAAAAATAGATATCGTTCATTCGTTCGTTCGTTTCACGCAATATATCGGACACACTATTTCATGATTCGTTAATTTACTGAACGTTTACCTGCACTTCGGTTAAAACCTATGCCTAACCTTATATTCTTATAATATAAAAATTTAAAAAAAAAACGANCCTAACCTTATATTCTTATAATATAAAAATTTAAAAAAAAAAACGAAGAATATATTCTTTATAAGTATATACTTATAATGTTTTCTTAAAAAATTGAATAAAAAAATACTTATTGCCACTGAGAGTTTAAAAGCAACACTATTTGGTTTGTGATAAAAATATTTTTATTGCAGGTCTGCGGACTAAATTTTCAAAGTTTTGACATGTTTCTACTAACATAATCATGCAGGTTTAATACAGTTAGATTATTTATGTGTATGAAGTTAGCAATTCCTTTCTAGCAATTTCTAATCATAGTTAGAATATATAACACTAGAGGGCGCCAGACTCTTAAAAGAATTTTATATTATATTTTACTTTTAACAAAATGTTCCGAGAAAACTCCAGGAAATAATTATACACCAATTAAAGTTTATAAAATTTCCTATCCAAAGACATTAATCAAAATTGGTAGTAGAGTGTCCATGTAAACCGTATGAGAGAAATTGCTGAAATATATACGATAGTTAACAATATGTATATTCTGACCGGTTCTCGATTTTTTGTACTTTTGAAAAGGTTCCGAGACGTGTTCACTTAATAATTATATATCAATGAAAAGCTTATAAAATTTCCTATCGAACCACGTAGATCTCAAGGGGTACTCGAGTGTCCAAGTAACCCGTATTAGAGAAATTGCTAGTCAAAATATGCGGTAGTAAACAATATATTATAGCCGTGTAATAGCTTTTATTCTGAAACTGGCGGTGGTTTTTTATACTTTTGAAAAAGTTCCGAGGCGTGTTCACTTAATAATTATATATCAATGAAAAGCTTAT
>NW_026102785.1:0-1122 GCF_025091365.1 Daktulosphaira vitifoliae
AAAAAAAATTTCCGAATTTTCAGATGCTTATGCTAGAAATTTTTAGCACGTACAATGTTAAGGAAAATTTTGATAAATAGTGATAAAAATATTATATTTTTGTACGAATTTTTGATACTTTACGTTACATCTTCACTACTTGTGTGTAAAATTAACGTGTATATTAAAAATATTATACTGATCTGTGGGAATTTTTGGATAATTTTTTATAGTAACGTACAGGCCCGATTAAAGAGTGGAGGGCGAACGTCCTGCTGCCCATCTCGAATTTGATTAGATAAGTGAAAGTAATTTTCTGTATTTTTTTTTTTTTTGTTTATCACTTTTTTTATTGTAGCGATATTTTCTATAAAGAGTTCATCTCAAGGTACCGAATCTGAGCCAAACTTTACATTTTAGACGAGCAAATTAATTTATGAATAATAAAAAAATTGTGTTTAATTAGTAGTAAAACATATAAATATAGTATATCTAGATTCAAAATGAGCTTGGGTCTGGGCGAAAATATTTATTAAAAAAACTGTCAGTAATAATAGCGTTAGAGTAAAAATGAAAACTATCTATTATTTTCAAAAACGAATATTTTGTAGAGCGCCGTAGTCATCAATCATAAGTGAGTAAACTTATAGTGAGTTAAGATGTAGTGCTTGCTCGAGTAAAACGATGAAAGTATAATGTTGGAAAACACTACCTATATACATTATTATACGAGTATACATTTATGAAACGATCTTACCATCACTCTGATAGTGCCATCATTCCAGTCAAACAATTTTATCACTCCACACGGAATATAATAGGCTTCCTCATAAATCTACGGCCGTCAAAATTATTGCTATTATTTTATTTATTTGTACGCTCTTAAAGAAACTAATAAACAATTTTATCACTTTTAAAACTGACATGATTGATCCTCATTGCCAACGTTTTAATCATTTCATAAAGTGTGGTTCAACTGTAATTTATTTTTATACTGAGACTCAAAAAGGCTATACAAAACCCATTACTTTCTATTAATTCAAAAAGGTTCTTCTTAAATAATGTCATTATAATAATAATAGAGGTTATTTTCACTAAAATACTTAGTTAGTAATAAACTCATTAGTAAATTATAACTATTAA
>NW_026102786.1:0-1122 GCF_025091365.1 Daktulosphaira vitifoliae
CTCATAACTGAAAACGTTGATCTTCTTCTTCTTCCTCGCCTTAATCCCAACTACTTTGGATCAGCTACTCTTATCCTAAACTTCTACATGACATGATCTCCCACATCATCTACGCTCACATGAGCCGACCTCATATCTCATTCAATAGCATCCCTCCATCTCTTTTTTGGTCTTCCTCTACCTCTTCTTCTTTCAACATTCATTTTTATAATTGTTTTTACAACTTTCGATTATTCTCTCCTCATAATATGACCAAACTATCTAAGTCTATTTTCTCTCATCTTATCCACGATTGACGCTACACCTATACTCCCTCTTATATGCTCGTTCCTTATTCTAGTCACTCCACTCATCCATCTAAGCATTTTCATCTCTGCTACACTCATTCTCTGCTCTACTTTCTTATCAACCGCCCAACAATCTGAACCATACATCATAGCTGGCCTCACTACAGTCTTGTAGAATTTACCTTTCGGCCTCATTGGAATTCTTTTATGGCATAAGACGCTAAACCTTACTCTCCACTTCAACCAACCGCACTAAATTCTGTGTCTTAAATCCTCGTCAATACCACCACTCTTTTGCACAACTGACCCTAAATACTTAAAACATTCCACCTCTCTAATCACGTCCTCGCATATTGTCATTGACCTCCTCATTTCACCTACCTATCAGACAAGATATTGTACTCCAATGTTATGGATACAAATATTTTTCCCTGAATTAACACTAAATCTAATTTAAGTATAAATATGAATAATGCAGGTAAAACTTCACTGCTGTCACCAATAAAATTTATCCGAACAGCCATCTGAACAATTACAAATGACGAGGGGGACTTCACCGTTTCAAATTAAAATTAAAATCTTTAATATTAATCAGAAATAAAAACTGAAGCGATTTAAAACCTTTTGCAATATTTCCAATGGTATCCAGTTGATTCCTCTTTGAAAAGCCAGTTATTACAGCAGTGGCGGTTCGTAGGTCTCAGAAGTGGTGAGACAAACTTTTAATTTAGTAAATTTGAATAAAGAATAAACTTATTTTTAAGATTATAGGTACACGTAGATAATAGCTGTATTAATTGGTAACATGTTAATTCTTTAAAATTTTTATAAATTA
>NW_026102787.1:0-1122 GCF_025091365.1 Daktulosphaira vitifoliae
AAAAAAAAAAAAAAAAAAAAACATTAAATAATACAGCTTCCGCGTTATTTATGCATTTTGCGCTAAAAAGTCAAAGTAATAAAAGAATAATAATATTAATAAATTTTCTCGGACAATTTTTATTATAATTTAAACGAAATACATATAAAAATACTCAAGCCCAAATTAGTTATTTGCTTTTTTTAGTTTTTTTGGATGAGCTTTTTTTGCATGCGGCTGCATTTTGTCTTTATTATTATTTTTTACATTGTTATTTTATTTCATTAGTTAATCCTTTGGAATACGAAGATCAAGGTTTCGAATCCGAAGAAAAACTCAACGAACAAGGTAACCGTTTTGAGTTTGCACATTTATTTTTAATTTTTTCATTTTGTTTTGAGTTTACTTATTATTTTTGTTTTGCTTTTTTTTTTATTTAATAGAATCATTTACCGAAGAATTGTCGGAATTGTCGTCTGACAATTATGATTCAGGTAAATATTTTTATTGAACATAATTTTATATGTAGTATAATTTTTTAAGAATATCGACTTGTTAAATATGTAATTTATTCTTAAGAAAAAATTTATTGTGCTTATTATTTTTTTTTATAACAGTCTTTGTAATTATTACTTTTTTGCTCGAGTAATCGATTTTATACTAACTATATATTTTGATTTAAAAAATTTCTACTATCAAACAAAATCGTGAATCTTTTTATCCTCTTTTATCTTTTATATCACAAAAGGGGCGTCCCAAAGAAATAAGTACTGATTATTCACAGACGGCTGACTAGCTAAAGTGCCGGAACACCACTTTGGTTGTGAGGAAATTGCGTAGTCCGTTCGTCTCTTTGCCTGCTCTTACAGTATTAAGGGAACCTATTATAACATTTCCGTCATGAGTGTGCTTTTAATTACACCCCTCTGGTTGCATGTTTTACACAGATGCTGGACTTACAGAAGAGGAAGTATTGTTGGAAAAAGCTACCGGCCATGACAAGGACGCAGAAAATGCAGTACAGAAATCAACTTTGGTTTTACGCCTTCGCGAAGACATCGACAGCTGCTTTGCACGATTACTTAACATCATTCACGTGAGTAAAATCATAATTTATCGATAAAACATCATTTTTTTTTTACA
>NW_026102788.1:0-1122 GCF_025091365.1 Daktulosphaira vitifoliae
AAGTGAAGTTAAATAAGTTAATTTTTTGTGAACAAATTGTCATTATAAATCCCTTCCTGTGGACAGATAAAGGGTTAAATTAAAATAAAATTAATTGGCTTAAATTAAAATCTAACATGGCTTTAAACTTAATATTTTTTTAGAATTAAAATCTAAAGTATTTATGAGTAAATAAAATTATCTGCACTATTTAAAAAAAAAATAGTAAATGGGATTTAAAATTTGAATTGTTTACATTTTTGGTTTCCTTGCAATAGGAAGGCTGTCCTTTATTTTGTTATATTATACATAAATTTAATAAATGAAAAATTTGTAATCTCATTTAATAATAATAGAAAATATTTGGGAATTATTAATTATTATCACTTTAAATATGACATGTAGTCTATTTTAAAATATATAATAAGCTTAGGGTCAATCTATGCCAAATCAACCAGAATGGGTTGCACGACCACCCCATATTGTTCTTAAATTTTCTGGGTTTATTATTTATGCTATATTTATAATACAATTTTAATGGTGTCAATTCATGTTGTTAAAATTGTTTAAGTACAATTATTGTTCACATAATGTAACATTACAAATTACTAGACACTAGATAGTTAATAATAATATTAAATTTCATCAACAGGCCATAGCTTTAACGTTTCACTTAATACCATAACATTATAAACATTAAGGACCAATCAGGATAAACAGTTTACATTAAATGCTATAAATATAGTCATAATATTACGAAGTTGTTTTAGTTTTGATGCGAAGCTGAGAAGGTATTGGTTTTACTATGATGTGTTTTTTTTTGTGTCTGTTACCATTTTTTCTCAGCTCTCATGGAACTGATTTCTTTACACGATACGTTAAANTCATGGAACTGATTTCTTTACACGATACGTTAAAAGATCACAAATCGTAGCTAGTCAAAGATATTACCCTCCAAAATTGAAAAAATTTACCTCGTGTCCCGTAAATGGATAAATCAATATAATTTTATTTTTATAGATGCTTGATGTCTTTACCTATAATTTGGTATATTTTTTTATCAATTTAACCCTTTATCTGTCCACAGGAAGGGATTTATAATGACAATTTGTTCACAAAAAATTAACTTATTTAACTTCACTT
>NW_026102789.1:0-1121 GCF_025091365.1 Daktulosphaira vitifoliae
AAGATGCTACTTTACTTTACTTTACTTTTTACTTACCCAGTAAAAATAGTTTTGCTGCTTCTGTTTTCCTTATTCCGAAAAAAGAGAAGGGAGAATATAGATTTTTAGTAGATTTGAGGAAATTAAATGAACAAACTATAAGTGATAAACATCTTATACCACGAGCGGATAACCTTTTTAGAGTCTTGGAAGGTGCTAAATATTTTTCTTCCATAGATATGATGCAATCTTATTTTCAGATCCCCATTTAGGAGGAAGATAAAGAAAAGACTGGTTTCACAACTGACTTTGGTTTTTTTCAATTTAAAAAATTAATGCAAGGTTGGAAAAATAGTGCTCCATATTTCCAACGTGTAATGAATAATTTATTCAGTGATTTATTATATAGGTCTATAATAAGTTACCTGGACGATATTTGTACCTTTGGAAAATCTTTTGAGAAAGCATTACAAAGATTAGAGTTGGTTATTGAAAGGTTAGATGAAGCTAGTTTGAAGTTAAAAACTAATAAATGTGTTTTCTTTAGTTTTGAAATTGAATTGTTAGGCTATAAAATTTCAAAAGATGAAATAACGCCTTTGGAAAAATATATTAAAGCTATAATACATTTTCCTAAACCAAAAAAAATTAAGGATTTGAGAGCTTTTATTGGCTTGACTAATTATTATAGAAAATTTATTAAAAATTTTGCTAAAATCGCTAGTCCTTTCACAGACTTAAACAAAAAAGAGAGAGTTTTGAGTGGGGTAATGAACAAGATTGGGCTTTTGAAAAATTAAAAGGGCCATTACAACTATTTCAGTATTGGCACATTTTGAGGATGGTTTTCAGGTTTATGTCACCACGGACACCTCACTTAACGTTTTTTCAGGAATACTTGAGCAAGAAGGTAGGGATTGTAAAAGGCAACCTGTTGCTTACGCATCTACAAAGCTCAAAAGAGGCGAAAAAAATTATTCTACCACAGGATTAAAAATGTGAACTGTAAATTACTTTAGGGAATTTTTAATAGGTAGGAAAGTGATTGTTTTTAGCGTCACGCTAGTCTTCAATATTACAAAAATATGAAAAACCCATCTTCTCGTATTACTAAATTTATTTTTAAACTATTAGAATTTGAC
>NW_026102790.1:0-1121 GCF_025091365.1 Daktulosphaira vitifoliae
CCACGCATATTTCCTACTCCTTCCACATAGGCCACGCCCTATTACTTTTCATATCGGACTGAATCCTTTTTTTACCCTACTCTATATCATATTATCATATACTCATAGAAATAATAAAAGTTATTCTTTCTAAATGAATAAGTACTTTTTGTAGAAACAGATATGTGTTATTTATGTTGTATAAGAAAACAAAGACTAGACAACATAAATCCTATTACAACAGAGTTTGAAAAACGACATAATTTTATGCAAGGAGAACAACCGTTTGGCAAAACTACTAATTATGTAATTAATGTTTCAGAACGATGATTTATAACGATGATAATATTAAATTTATTTCTAGGAAATCGAAAATAAACGAACTCAAATAAAAGAAACGGCAAAATATAATTACTTAACTGCAAAAAAGTTAGCTGAGGCAATAAAAATCGAAAATGAAAAATGTACAGATACTAACGGAGCTTACGTGTTATATAAAGTATATAATAAATGTAGTATAATGAATTAATTAATAACGTATCGTATTTTGAAGAGGCCTGAAAGTGTAAATACTAGTACAAGTAATAAAAATTTATTAAAACAATCTTTGCTTGATCAAATAGAACAAAAAAAAAAATTCAGAGAAGCTAAATTAAAAAAAAGTCTAGAAAAAGAAAAACAGTTACAAAAGGAACTTTTGAAAAGGTATAATCTTTACACCAATTTCTGGGTCATTCCATTATTTACGTATTATTTCCACATACACATAATGTGTGTTAAGGCTATAGTTCAGAAATTTTTATCATAGACTTTTTGAAGGTAATTGAAAACAGAAATAATTTTTTTTTTATTATTTTTTTACCTTATAGTACAGATTTTATTATTAAAACATGAATATAAGCTATTACAATATTTTTACATCGATTTTTTTATTTTTTAAATTTTGCAATATTATAATAGCAAAATTTGAAGGTATACAGTATCAATAGATATTGACAAAATAAGAATTTTTCAAAAAAATCATACCGTCAAATATCTTTTTCTTCTTTAGATTATAGATGTAATGTGTCGTATCGCTTTTTTACAAATGAATAAAACAATTATAACAAAATATTAGGAAATTACAATTAAACCAAATGTTA
>NW_026102791.1:0-1121 GCF_025091365.1 Daktulosphaira vitifoliae
CAAAAAAAAAAAAAAAAATACGATATAAACAATCAGATTTCTTTTGATTTTTGTAGTTCGGATAATTTTGTTTTGATATTGTGCATTTTTTCACACCATTCTGTGTACGGAAAAATTCGAAAACTCCATCAGTGATCGATAAATATTAGTTTTAGCAGTAAAAAAATAAAAATGTAAATAAAATATAAAAATATACATAAATGTTTTTAGTTCAAAATAAAAAATATAATAGCGTAAGGAAAATAAATTTATTTACACTTTATAAACTTCCTAATAATTTATATCAAAATTTAATTGCTTTTTTACGGAGCCATTATTTAAAATTAGTTTGATGTAATCACTTTTAAAATCATTTGATTTCGTCATATTTACAGTTAGATATTTTCTTTAATAAAATAATATTATTTCCAAAGGTTTATGGTATATTGGACAATAAACTTATTAGAATATCTAAGAAATGGAAAGATTTTACTAAAGTTTTTTCAACAAAATACTACTAATATTAGTTGATTTTTAAATACAAACGTTATATTACCTATAACGAAAACTCGAAAATGTTCACTGTGTTGTATTTATTTATGTGGAATATACTAGAAATATTTTTTACTGTGTTTATACTTTTGCTGATATTTTTCTTGCCTGTGCTCAAAATTGAGAAGTTTGTTGACCCTTGAAGTGTACACGCTTAAGATTAGTTATTGATTCATTAAATTTAACGCTTGTCGAAGAATTTGAGGTCTTTTAGATTTATATGGTCATCAACCTTTATTCTGACTTTTGACTTTAGTTGCCAAGGATTACAACTGACTTGAAAATTGACATGAACTACGGTTGCGGTTTGTTTATTTAATTATTTTATGTGAAAGGTGGGCGTTTGATTTCTGTAATAATTGCTATTTCTACCGGCGTAACTCGTTCAATAGAAATGAAGTAAAGAAAAACTAAAAGAATTTGTCACGTTTATTATTAAGGATCGCACATTGAGTGACGGGAAACTTATGACGAAGAGGTCCCTGTTGGTATTCTAACGATTTACATTCACTAAACTAAGGAGAGATTATTCAAATATTTAGACGCATTATTACTAACAAGTAAGTAAAATAAGGTCATATAATTGGCCA
>NW_026102792.1:0-1121 GCF_025091365.1 Daktulosphaira vitifoliae
AAAATATAATCAGATATCACATCGATTTTAACATCATCGTTATGCACACAGGTTACCTTCTGAATACATTGTCTTATTGACTTCTGAAGTGAAATACTGAAATGATTTAAACAGATTTCATAGATTATAACAGTTAAAATGTATAATTTAGTACGTAATACAATTTGGAAATTCATCTAGTACATTATTAATGATTGTCTTCAACAAAAAAAATTCAATTGTTTTATTTAACTCTTTAATCAATTATTATGTTTTTTAGTATTTGCGTTATTAAAATTTCAATTTCATATTTTATAAAATTAACCACGACGTGAATAAATAATTTTAAAAAGGGTCAAACATTATTACGGTTTTATAGTTTTGTTTAAATGGCTATTGAGTAAAAAAAAAAAAACATCAACAAAAATACAGCAGTTTTAAATGATTCCCCTATCACTTAAACGTGTACCTTTTTCTATCAACCCTTTCCTCTATCAAATGATATACGGTCATATCATTTCTTCGTTATTACTCAATGAACCGGTGTGTATTATATCGTCGATGATAATAAAAAGCCGACGGATTACTAGCGGTGTGTACTGTTTTTTTCCTCTCCGCCTCATACGCGTACGTAACATTATTTATTGCCCACCACCGCGTTTTCCCCGCTATCCACTCCTTACTTTATTTTCTATGTATTTTTTAAAAATATACATATATGTGTAGATTTCTCACTCGTATTGATATGCAAAATACATGACCGGAATGGATTTGAAATACTCCGATCACGTTTCTGGTTAATAAAACAATTATTGTATTTTTTGTGGACGTCATATCAAGTTTGTCCCTAAAAAAAGAAAAAAACTAATTCGGAAACACTGATATTTTTCTACCTTTTAGAGAGAAACTTTGTCCCATTATGCGTTGATTGCTAAATTGCACGGCGTACATTGCGTGTGAATGAGATCAGAATTGCTAAAGTTTATACTCTAAACTTAAGAAAGGACACCGAGATAAGAAAGAACTTTACGTTGTATTTTTTACTGTTAACAAAAGGATTTTGATTGTCACGACATCATTTTAAAAGCGATTTATTGGGTTGGGAGTTTTGTTCAAAGAATACAGTTTAAAAAAAAAACACT
>NW_026102793.1:0-1121 GCF_025091365.1 Daktulosphaira vitifoliae
AATGGTCAGCCTCCTCATTACCAAAAATACCCACATGACTAGGACACCATAAAAATTCGATTTTTGTATTAGCTAAGAAAATTAGCTAATGAAATTTACTTAGTATTTTGTTTACTTAAATTTTTTAGTATTAAAATAAAAAATGTGTTTTTTGATATTTACTTTTTTTGATAAAATATACCTTGCAAATTTTAATACTTTTTAAGTTCCTTGTAAGGGTATCAACTTTGTTTTTTTAAATGGGAACACATATTTTAAATTTAATAAAATGTTTGAGTTTTTAATTTAATAGTAAATGGCATTTGAATATTTAATATAACTTTATTCGTTTATTAGAAATAAACATTTAAAGTTTCAAATTTTTAAGTTCATATACATATATAGTACACAAGGTATTACAAATACAGGTAGCTAATTAGTTTTTATGACATTAATATTTGCAGGTACACTACATTATTATTATCAATGGTAGTTAGGCACATTGATGTGAGTTCATAAACACACTAACTGATAATATAAAAAGTATATCTATTGATAGTCATAATTGATGATAAACTATCCGGGACTGTGACAGCGATGTTATAAAAAACCAATTAGCTACCTGTATTTGTAATACCTTGTGTTTTATACATGTAATAAGTCAAAAACTTGAAACTTTAAATGTTTATTTTTAATAAACGAATGAAGTTATATTAAAAATTCAAATGCCATTTACTATTAAATTAAAAAATTAAACATTTTATTAAATTCAAAATGTACTTTCCTATTAAAAAAACAAAGTTGTCACCCTTATAAGGCATAAGGGATGAACTTAAAAAGTATTACATAGTTAATATTTTAATAATAATGTTTAATTAAAGATAATAAAAAAAAAAAACATTTTAATTATTATTATTCTGTTAGTAATTGAGTGGGTTATGATAACAAAAATCAACCTGTATATTACTATAATAGAAATGTATTTTCTTCATATTAAAATTATAAAATGTATTACTGTATAATTGCAATATAACATCTCATATTAGTCATTTTATAAATTTGTATAAATAAAAAAAAACTATTAACTATAGTTATCCTGAATTCTAGTACAGTTGTTTATTAGGTATATCCAAATGAGACAA
>NW_026102794.1:0-1121 GCF_025091365.1 Daktulosphaira vitifoliae
AAAAAAAAAAAAAAAAAAAAAAAAAGGGGTCTAATAGATTCGATAATATTTTAGCGCGTCCCTCGTGCGCGATACGGAGCAAATATCTAATGGACACCCACCAACAACAGCAGTGTCGATGTCCACACTAAATGTCATGACCCTTCGCCGGCGGCCGTCCTGTTCGGACACACGCCGCCTCGATAAAAACAATCCCATGCCAATGTTGTAATAATATGATAATCACAGCGACGTATCGGTTGCACGGGGCGCATCTCTATCGCAGACTGACCGCCGTCAAATGTCCCTTACGATTAACACGTGTACAACGATGTGTCGGTATAATATTTTTTGGGTATAAATATTATTAGAAAAACAAATGAAACACGACCGTGTCGATATTATCCGATTAGGAGGAGAGCACAAGAGTCGGATTTCGAAGAATGCCTTTTTTTTACGCGCATCATATGGCTAGTCAACGATTGTGCTGGTAAAAAACAACGCTTTCGCGTTCAACATGTGATTGAATCACAATTTTCCAATATCAGTCCAAATGAAAAAGAGCATGTCATTAAATAAATACATATCACAATTAACATTTGGGTGTTTAATTGAAAATTAAAAAAATAAGGGACAATGAAATTTCCTTTTCGAATAACAAATCGCCTGGCACGACAATAAAACGGACTAGTTGGTGACTCGACTCGCTAATGGTTTCGAAGTGGATCGAGGCTATTGATCGGTACTCCAACACGACGGTGCATATATAATTCAGTAATTTGTAGGTTTACTTATTTTTTTTGCAACAATGGACTACTTCAGTAACTACTTTTTTCCCGTTGTTCGTCGACGATAACGAGCTTCCGTTTTCCTCGTACGTAAATAGCTCGGGCCGCCGATGGTTTAACGAGAAAGAAAGGAATATTTAGCGATAAAAAAAAAATAACAGGCGCATTAAATGTGACGTGGTAGGGCATACACCGTTTGAGAAAAATGTTCTTTAAACCGAATAAAAATGATTTAAGCGGAAAACACGGCGATAACAACGTTGACGGCTCAACCTAGTTAATATTTTATTTCGTACGGGTTCCATAGTAAATCTCTACGCAACAGTTACAATGTGTATGCCAATACTCGTCTAA
>NW_026102795.1:0-1121 GCF_025091365.1 Daktulosphaira vitifoliae
TCACTGTCAGATATCATCTATACTTATCTCATCTATGCCACGTCTATACTGTGCCTCGACCCCACTGTGCTACCGTTTTATATATAGATTAGCGCTGAGCATTATATTGACCAATCCGGATTACGGATTACAATTATTTAATCCGGATTTCGGATCAATCCGTTTTATCCGGATTCACGGATTCAATCCGTTAATTCGGATTTCGGATTCAATCCGTTGACTCGGATTTCGGATTCAATCCGGCTTCTTTGTTTATGAGATAATCAGCTATTTTTTCATTATTATCAACCTGAATAATGCGAATTACGATCTCAGATCAATTGAAAATTGACTGTTATAAGAGCCTTAATAGCAAATACACCCGGGTTTTCGAGTTGTTCACAATATTTGACATCTACCTGTGCAGTAAGAGCTAGAATTTAGAAAGAATCAAGTTGGCATTTATTATTTTTATTAATAAAAAAAAAGAATTTTTATGTGCGTACATAATATGTATAGTATATTATACTTGTGTCAAAGTTAAAAAAAATTATTAATGAAGTCAAAAATAATAAAATAGAATATTAAAATAAAATAAAATAAGTAGTATATTGTTTTTTTAGTTTTGAAAATTTTTAACCAAAATTGTTAATATTTCTTTCACATAATGCTAATTTATAATTATTGTAATTTAGCATTATGTGAAAGAAATATTAACCATTTGGCTGTTTCACCAGCCAGACAATTTCTTTTAGAAGTTATAATATTCCCCGCTGTAGAAAAAGCTCTCTCTGAGGGCGTAGATGTTGACGGGATACATAAATATTTTTTAGCAAGTTTTGATATCACTGGATATTTCTTGTCATTTTCAGCCCACCATGTTAATGGACAGGCATTCTTGTTAATACAGTTTTCTTTTAAGTATTTGTCGAGCTCATTTTGTTCAATTATATCTTCACCATTATGATTTTGGGGNGATCGATCCGGATTGATCCGAATGTGGTGCTTAGCACTAATATAGATACCGTTCAACATTGAAATTTGATGCTAGTAGAGAAGTCCAGACCCCATGGACACATGTTAATACACCACTAGTTTTCGATCTCAGGGTCGAATAAAAAAATTAATTGGCTAATATCAGT
>NW_026102796.1:0-1121 GCF_025091365.1 Daktulosphaira vitifoliae
AAAAATCAAAATATATATAAATATATATGTATATATTTTATTTTTTTCACTTTTTTGCATCCTACCTGACTCAAATTAAATTTGGTCAAATAATTTAACCAAAGTCCGTTTAACATTAAGATTTTTACGAATAACTTTACTTTCAAATATGATCGTAATAAAAATTCAAAATAGACAATTTTGATAAAACGGTTTCAACTGAAGTAATCATGTAAACATTTTTATTCATTTAACATTTTTTTAATAATGAAAACAAAAATAATTTTAATAGAAATAAGTTTAACCATTATGAACATAATTCCTTTGACCTTTTACGTTAGCCAATATAAAAAAAATTTAAATAGCGGTAAATGTGGAAAATATGATATTGACCATGTGACTGAAAATATTTAATCATAATGATTACAATCAAAAATAAGATAATAATTGTAAACTTATGTTATATAAATATATAAACCTATGATAGTCTTCATATAATTAATTAGTTTAAAAAAATCACATTTAACCACAACATTGTTATTTTGTAATGTTTATCACAAAATAATGATAATAATGACAAAATAAAATATTGATAAGACATATCACAACAATTAAAGATTAACCCAACTCCATTTGTACGACTGGGTTAAAGAATGATTTAATCTAGGTGGATTTATCTACCTTGTGTATAGTTTTTTAAATGCTGATAAATAACAATAGATTTTTTTTATTGTTATTATTTATTAAATTAATTGGTGAATTAANATTGTTATTATTTATTAAATTAATTGGTGAATTAACTTATTAAGTATGACTAAACGCATCTGACTGAAGAGAGATTCACACTCTACATATACTCATAAAAACTATAATTTGTTAGTTACCATAGTAATCTAGTTGTTTTAACTGTCCTTTGAAAAATTTAGTGTTTTTCTACGGTTATTGATAATTTTGCTGCATTGGGCATAAAAATAAAACAATGTTTTAAATTATCTACAGCTGAAATATACATTTCTTTTATATGACTATATTAGGTAATTACCTAATATTTACTAAATAATGTTAAATTATTTCATTTTGATTAAATATTTTGATTAAATTTTATTATACACATTATGTATAATAAGTATCATTATATTTAT
>NW_026102797.1:0-777 GCF_025091365.1 Daktulosphaira vitifoliae
CAATAATGAACGAAAAATACTAGTATTATTGTGAAAAAAAGCGTGGGTGCTTTATGCCATATTTTTTGTATATTGAGTGCCCGACGCTTTTTTTCACAATAATACTAGTATTTTTCGTTCATTATTGTTATAAGTTAATTTTAAAAATTATTTTTAACTTTTTAGTTCAATGTGCTTTAAAAGCGTGTTTTTTAGTTTTTTTAAACTATATTTATTTTNAATGTGCTTTAAAAGCGTGTATTTAGTTTTTTTAAACTATATTTATTTTTTAACACGTTTATATTAGTTTCACATGTATGTTGTTTGTTTGTTGTATGTTGTAAGTTTGTAACTCCACGCGGCACGTGTTATTATGTCGCGTATCTCGTCGTCTATGACCTTGAGACTAGACCGTCGTAACGCATTCACCCCACCCCGCTCACCACTCACCAACAACAATATTTTCCTGTATATTTTTATTTTTGGTTTTCGTACCCGTATACGCGTGCCTGTCATTAATTATATATGTTACGGGTAAAGTACAAAATATGGTTAGTGTTCACATTATCCGGGTAATGTGTACACTACCTGTACCTATTGGNACAAAATTTTATTGTGATTGATACGTACCTGCGTCGTTTCGTTATACAAAATGCCCCACGACTCGTGCCACCTTTATCAGCCGTCGTCCTATTTTATGAGTATTTGACTGACCAACACCGCGCGTTATACGCCGCGGTGCAAAGTCCAGCAAGTGCCGCACGGCCGACGACGTCCCGCCGCTAATGATACCGTAGT
>NW_026102797.1:835-1121 GCF_025091365.1 Daktulosphaira vitifoliae
GCAAGTGCCGCACGGCCGACGACGTCCCGCCGCTAATGATACTGTAGTTTTCTTCCCGTTGTCAAAGTGATTATGTCAACAAATCGATCCGCACTCACGCACAGTCGTCATCAAAGCTGCTAACCTTTTGACGCCCGAGGATCACGTCTGACATCATGTCGTTGACGCCAGCGAAAGTGCCGCGATATTATGCGAAGATTATATAATCTTACCACCGCCGCAAATATTAATATATATATATATATATATTAATATTTATATATACGTATATGTTAATATTCATTTA
>NW_026102798.1:0-1120 GCF_025091365.1 Daktulosphaira vitifoliae
TTAATTTTAAAAAATTGGTGGATTATTCCAAAAGCTACATAATTTGCTATTTCCTTAATAATATCCTGATTAAGATAAAGTATGTCGAATAAAAAAGGAATATAAATATTATTTCTCATAAAAAAATTATCTTTTATCTATCTAAATAATATAAATATTGGAATTTTTAAGTTCAATAACAGATGTTGAATTTTTGTGTAAAAAGTTATCTATAATATTGCTTAGCGTAAAAGAATTAGGTTATCGTATCCTTTTCCCAATACATATTTGGTATTGTCAAATAATGATACATATAATTATCTGTAGCATAAATTATAATTTATTGCTAAAAACTAATAAAATATTTTTCACCAATTTTTTTCTCAAAATCTACTCTCTAAAATCTACATTATTATTTTTCAATAAACGAAAACAGTATTATTTGTTTTTAAATTTTTATACTCCAAGGTATATCAATTATAAAAAAAAAAAAAATGTAACGCAAAATATTAACTAGACCAAAATTTATTAAAGCTAAGACATACTAGATTATCGTGTACTCAAACATAACTTCATTGATTTGTATGAGTTATTAATGATTTTTTACATCTAAAGAAAGAAAATAATTTTCAAAATATCTTGGAGATTCATTATAAGTAATTATATTCCATCTACGAATAATTGGTACTATGTCATTTTGAAGATGTTGCTTGCTTGTAACTTCTGTTGAATCTTTATTGGTAATTTCATGTTTACATTCCTGTTTCATCTCCTTAACATCACTGATTTGGGTATTATAATATTCATCCAATTTTTTCAACGGAGCATAAAAATCAGACTGACATAAAAGATCTACAAATTCAAATAAAATATATATTTGAGGAGAGCATTGTAAATTATAAGAATTTAAGTATAGTCTTGCTATTTATGTAAATTAGGTCTCACCAATTGCTTTTTAAAGTAGACTATGTAAGGCGATTAGGGATATTTTAAAAAATATTATTCATTATTTTATTTAAGTAGGCTTCGCCTATCTGCGGCTCTATACCAAATCTGAAGCTCTTCAAACAGTCTTTACGGATTGATCACAGATTCCGGTAAGATTATTCGGCTACACCGGATACGATCAATTTTTTACACA
>NW_026102799.1:0-1120 GCF_025091365.1 Daktulosphaira vitifoliae
AACCAGAAAAAATAATGTGATCTCTAGAATAAAATATTGTCTAAATAAATAAAGAGAATCAATAACGTTTGTACGAAGTTACCCAGTCTAGTCTAATTTTTGAGTGGGTTACCTGTGTAGTCAATACTAATAAAGACTCTCTTGTGAAGATAGAGAACCTACTTTTGGTTCCTATACTACTCGAGGTATTTATTGACTCGACTTGCAGTTAACACAAGCCTAGATCACTACTGGTACGAGTGGCGTTGTTGATGATCTATGTGTGATAATTAATCACAATAATTTTTCTATTTCAAATTATCATTCTATTAATAAATTTTCAAACATCACTTTGCTTTTCTATACTTTACATCTTCTCATAAACCCTCGTACTCATATCGCAAGAGAAAATTATATTATATCATTTTTTTTATTCAATAAATATTATAGTAACTCAATTATTCTCATGCTCATACGATACCAACAAATGAGATTAATTTTAATAAATTATTCTACTATCAAATTAATAAAATTATTGTTTTAATTAATTTCCTTTTTTTGAGTTACTATATGACAGTTACTGTAGTGGTCAGCGCAGCGACTTCTTATCACGATGACAATATATAATGATTGTACAAGAGAAAAATGAAAAGGGAATGTGCGACTAAAGCACTACTAACCACTCAGACAATAACATTATATTATCAAATTTTTTGTAGTTACACTTAATTATGAGATGTTCAACAATAACTTATATAATTAACGCCTGTTAGATAAGAATGAGTAAATTTTTTTAAGTCATATATAAAAACTTAACTCCTTTTATACTAAAGTTACAAAAATCGATCATTGTTCTTCTTGACATAACAATATTAATTATTTGAAGTTCATTGCAATTTGGCATTTAAACAATCACTAAATTGAACTATCTATTCAGTTGTATAGACTCTTACCATGTGCGGTCGCTAAAATATTCCATTCTGCTACTAATCAAAAGTCTGGTTTGTGATTACATTGATTGTGTAATAAACCAAAAAGAAAAAAGATTAAAAAAGAAAAATTAGTAGAATGGTTGGAATGTAAAATAATAAAATATAATAAATGGTAGGTATAATAAAATATTATAAGATGATAGGTAGGT
>NW_026102800.1:0-1120 GCF_025091365.1 Daktulosphaira vitifoliae
TAGATAAGAACTTTTGGTTCAGTACTTTAGGATTTATCAACATTTTTCGATCTAAATAGGAGGAGGAGACAGCAGAAAAATATCTAATGATAGAAATAATGCCTGCACTTTATATAAAATTTATATTTTAAAATGATAACAACTTCTAAAATTATAGGTCAAAAGTTATCAGCCAATCATCATTTTCTTAATAAGATTATTTTCTATTATGTAAACTACTTAAATATGTATATTGCCAAAAAAAAAAAAGTTTGATTCCTTTTAAATAATGAAGGTTTGGTCAAATAAATTACATAAGCTTTAATTTAATGTACGTTTAGTTAAGTTTTAGTTATTAGTGTGGTAAGCATATGCCCATGCACATCTTATTCCAAATTGTCTTGATTCGAAATACACATCTAAGTGTTATTACATTATACTTATCATTTTATAAAAGGTGGACTATCAAGTTACACCCAATGGATGTTCAAAGAATCCTATCTCTCTGGCAAAGTTAAAGTATCTCTCACATGAAATTTATATTTCAAAATTACAATATTTTCTAGAGACATAGTTAATAAAATAAATTACCCTTTAAACCCAGTTATTCTAAAATTTTAGAAAAGTAGTCACAGTTGTAATCACAAAATCAATAGTTATTAAAAAAAACTCATAATACTGAACATTTTCAAGTGTATATCTTTATATAATAAAATACTGTAATCAAATTTAAAAGTGCACCTATACATACTATAATTATATATTATTAAATAATATTCAATCATTAAATATTTAAAATTAATGTTATTAAAAATTAAAACACTTAACTATCTATAAAATTTTCACCATTGCACTTTTGACTTCTGGTATTAAGTTAGGTTATAATTTATTACATTGACGTTTAGCTATTCCTGAGGATGCTGTACGGCATGATTCTGATGATGAAGATACAGCTAATCCAGATGATAGAAATCCTCAGTCATTGCAAGATAAACGTATTGCGCCTGATAATGAGTTTAGTGACAGTGAAGATGAAGGAATGGCTGCTGGTGTTGGTGGTGGTGGTCGTAAAGATAACCGGTTAGAAATACCCTTGCAACATATTATTTTATATTGTAAATAATTTTTAAAATTATCTTAC
>NW_026102801.1:0-1120 GCF_025091365.1 Daktulosphaira vitifoliae
ATTTGAAAAAAAAAATAATAATAATATGTAATTTCGATTTATCAAAAAATATATAAATATTTTTTTTAATACTATCCAGGAATAAAGTATTAAATTTTAAAAGAGCTTAGGCTCACAAAAAAATGTATTACCTAATACATTTATTTCGTTATAGGAATAAGTTTTTGTAATTATTAAACTTTATTCAATTTATTCTTATAACTAAAGCGTTCTAAAGATATTTAAAGTAATTAATTTTACGCAATTTTTTATTGTTAGTCTTCTACTCTTATTATTGAAATATCATTTTATACTAAAAATGGTAAATATACTCGTTTCTGAGGAAATCAAAATATTAAGTAGTTATATTATAATAAATATTTGATTTTTAAATATAGAATTAAAACTTCAAATAAATCAATAGCATTTTCTTTCATAAAAAATTGACTAGTTGGTCAACTATTCCATAGGTCAAAGAATCAATTTTAAGTTGGAAATATTCTTTCAAATCAGCAAATTCACATTAATTCGTTTGCTTTTGTAACTAGTGATATCTGCACTAGGATATGCAGTTTGTACAGCTGTTCATGCTCACCAAAATATTCATTTAAATTATATAAAGATATTAGCAATGTTAATAAATACAAAATAATTGAGTAACTAAAAATTTAAAAAGTAAAATATAAACTAAGCTATGAAGGCAGCCGGAATAGACAAAAATATTAACTTTAAGCATAACTTTATTTTCCAAAAAAAATTTGCACATAAAATTAATCTGTGCGATTTTTAAATATTAAAATGTGACTACCCTAGGCAATATTTAAGTGGTAAAATAAAAAAAAATCCTGCAAAGGGATCATATCATATTAAGGAATAATAATTAAAATTAAAAAATACAGTGATTCATTTATTATTAATCACTTAATTAGTCGAAAAATAAAAATAATATTGAGAATTTTCTTTTTTATTTCTTTTAAGTAGTTGTTTTTCTCAATTTATCAATCATAAAGTATTTTTTATATTTATCAATTATACCTTTCTAAGAATGAAATTTTATTTTTTTCAGATGGAAACATACATAATTAACTAGCTTATTTAATAGATAATAATCTAATTAATAAAATGACTTATCAATAATAAC
>NW_026102802.1:0-1120 GCF_025091365.1 Daktulosphaira vitifoliae
TATCTTTCCTTTATCTTATCTTTTGTTTTCTTTTTTACTTTAGTAGTTATTATTTTTTTATTAAGGATTTTTTTTTTATAGAATTTTTACTATATTATCCAAGCTTCATTATAAGGTTAGTTTTAAGTTGTTATACCATAGCATACAGCTATGTTTAGTAGTCTTGGCATCTGATCAACCGACTCGGCCAAAATAACGTTAACGCATAGTAGTTTTTTTTTACAATATTCGCTGTAGTAGTTTCTAGCATATACTGCATTATCACGTGTAGCTAAAGTTTAACTTTAACATTGCCCACGCACCCCAACATATAATGATGACACTCATGATGATCACGTAGTTAATTTAACGACCTGAAAACAAACATTTTAAATAAAGCTCTATTATCTTGCTTTATTTTCCAGTCAGCAAAATCTAGAATTAAATTACTATTGAACTAGTCGAGATACCTTATGTCGACTATTTAATTAGATTGAGCAAAGATGATAATAAGAAAGTTTTAACCCATTAGTGCCTATAGTTGTGTCGTGTCCGATAGCAACGTCTATATCTTTTAACAGATTATTTTGTATAGATTCTAATAGGTATAATCAGTGGCTAGGCAAATCATATTATAAGCAAAAATATTTTAATCTTATATATTATAATCTTTCCAAGTCATTTTAAGCAACTTTAAGTAAACTTTTTTTTAGAATAAAGAACATTAGTCATTTTTACTAAATTTTAAGGGATATAAAGGGAAATTATTTTTACTCATAGACATACGAAACTAACCAAATTCAAATAGTAATAAATTAAGCAAAACTCCTTATACAAGTGACAGTAATATCAGTGAATTTAGCGTAGATTTGTTTATATTTTTCACGAAAAATATAAACGTATTAAAAATTGCCTTGTGCCCTTTCTCATAATAAATATTTAAGTGTTACGCAAAGCAATACATTCATCAAAGCCGTCAAAATTTGAAGAAAAAAAGGGAAAAATCCCAAAAAATTGCAATAAATCATGAAAAATCGGAATTATTAAGATGAAAAAAAAATTTTTGATTCAAATTAAGTATGACTTTGTTCCACTGAATTTGAATCTGAAGTTTTCTTGACCCACTAACGTTTTAAAATTT
>NW_026102803.1:0-1119 GCF_025091365.1 Daktulosphaira vitifoliae
TTTTTTTTTTCAAATTAACTAATAATAATTTCTAACGATGTTCAACGTATAGGGTTTGGCGAAGAGACATGAACGACCGACCATGACCTCCACTAATGTACCGCGAAAATAAAGTGGAATCGAATTGCCCAAGTAACGTTAAACAGACACCCAAGTGCAACTAAAAACCCCAATTTTGAGGAAACGACACACAATGTGTTCTATAGTTCTGATTTTCACTCTTTTTTTTCATTTTTTGGGGTAAATCTTCTCTTTTGTGCACTTTTTCGTCGATTCCCATCACGGTCGCTTGTACTCTCACGTTGCAAATCGGCTTAATGAAAATTTATGGCATCACTTTATCTTGTTCACTAATTTCTACGGAACAGAACCAAAAAAACGTACGGGTATTTGTGTTCGGTGTTTAACAATTTATACGGCCAGCCGCCAAAGCAACGGGCAAGACTAAATAGTGCCATTTTTATGTCAAAAATCAAGTCAACAGCAGCCCCTCGAGATTTCTTTCAAATAACTAAATGGCGTGTTAACCATTATCGTTATTTTAGTTATTTAGGCGATTTCCAAGCGACGTTTAACATTTTAGAAATGCGTCGCCTATCATTCGTCATAGCGAATGATGTGTTACATCATTATTGTGTTCGATATTATTATTGAAAACCGGTACACTCGAACTTTAATAGTGTCGTATCCAATCCTAGATTTAATGGACATTAAAATACAATATTAAGTGTAATCCACTACTATTAAGGATTTTTTTTTTTTGTTATCAAACGGTCGGTAAACGTTACCAAATGACGGTTCATTTGATTTAAGGCGAAAAATAAATATTATTTTTGCCGGTGTAATCGGTCGGACCAAATTACGAATGAACGGGGTTAGTATAAATGACTCTTTTATGTATTGGTCACCACCACCACCGTTACATTCGGATGCTTTTAACAATGCACCGGAGTACGTGTAGCTTAAACATTTTAGAAACTTAAACACACATAAATGTATTATATCGCAGGAGTAGAGTATGGACACATCGCGGGATTCTGCAGCTGTCAACGGCACGTGTCATACGCATACAAAGCAATAGTCATTGGATATATGTGTCGGATAAAAAAAAAAAAAATC
>NW_026102804.1:0-1118 GCF_025091365.1 Daktulosphaira vitifoliae
CCTCCCGCCGAAGTGGCGCTGAGTTGCAGACAAATTATAAGACAAATGGTCGTGTGTCGTTTATAATTATTTCTGTACCCGTGCCAAGTCAAGTGCAATTATATCGGAGACGACGCATATTTTTTACTTTTACGATAGACTACAACGCCGGAAAACTCGACAGAATCTATCGGCTAATAAACACACGTCGTCGTTTGTACGGGCAGAGCGTCGTGACTTGAGATCATCCGGACAGGGCGCGTCGCACTGTCGCGATAACAATAATAATAATCGCGAACAGCGTTGTAGTAACGGCGGGACCTCCGGACGGAAGTCGGGGGGGCACGTCGTTAGTTGATACAACACATGCACTCGAAGTGGGTTATCCGTCCGTCGCCACGCGCGTGCCAGATGAGATTGCGTTACGTTTATCGACCCCCGTCGAACGCGTAACTCGGTGTGTATAACGCGCATTATATTGTTATTATTATCGTCGTGTGTACGCGACCCGTATGCTGTCAGGGCGGGGTGAGGTGGCGGCAGAGAGCCGAGAAGCAGACTAGGAACAACAACGCGCTGTTATGGCACCTGGGCCAGGTGACCGGCAAGTGAAGAAACCGTAGCATATGACTAGCGCGCAGGGTACGCGGACACCGAGAGAACCCGTTTGTCGGTCGACGACACCGTCTCGTCGTCGGCGGCAGTCCTACGAAATGTTCTCCACCGTCGGCGAGTGTCCCGTCTGAAACGGGGACGTACACAACAGAGTTGTAAGAAGGGTGACAGACACAACGTTTTTTCGGTTAAGCTGATGACAAACCCAATTCGTTTCGATTGGAAAAACGTTTCGTTTTAACTAAACGCCACGCGAAATCGAAAACTGCCCCGGGCAATATTAATAAATTATAACTGTTGTAAAAATAAAACAATTTCGTGGCGTTAATTTTTTAACATGAAATACGCGCCGTACGAGTACCGTCTCATTAACAGCCGTTATCGATCGTCCGGACACGGATATCTGAGAACGAGCCGGTAATTTTGGGCGTACGAGTACTTGTCGTCGTTGCGGCAGGGGCCACACTCGAAACCGATTCGGGTGGTAATCTAAGTTTCTGTGTAAAAAAAAAAAAAAAAAAAAA
>NW_026102805.1:0-1118 GCF_025091365.1 Daktulosphaira vitifoliae
TTCCCCCATTTACGGGGAACGAGGGAAATTTTTTTCAATTTTTGAGGGTAATGTCTTCGACTAGATACGATTTGTGATCTTGACGTATCATTGAAAGAAATCGGTCCAGTGAAAGCTGAAAAAAAGTGGCAACAGACATAAAAAAAATAACACATTAAAATTAATACCTTCTCAGCTTCCCAACGAAGCTAATATGAAGTAGACTTAAATAGTTTGGTCATGTTATGAGGAATCGGAAGTTGTTTATATACTTATTGATATGAATGTTGAAGGAATAAAAGGTAGAGGAAGACCAAAAAGAACTAAAGGATGTTACTGAATGTGATATGAGGTGTGTTGATAAAAATTGTGATTTTTTTAAATTTATAAATCAATAGTCTCGGGTGTTCGAAAAGAAAGGTAGTGTAAAATGGGTTTAAAACTACAGGATTGTAATAATAATATATGGTTATATGCAAGTTTGATAATTAAATATATTGATGCCTTAACTCCCTAAATTATTTATTCTGCTATTGGTTGTTTGCAATCTAAAAGATTGAATCAAAATGTGTATTTAACTTAAATAACCTTACATCTTTTAAAAGTTTTTCAAGTAATATAATGTTGGTAGTTTTCTTCGTCTATTATTATAGTAGTGCAATTAGAACTTGGCGGTATTTCAAATCCGTATTCTGGTATTTGGTTTTAACTTCAATACTGATTTTATTCGATATACCGAAAATTTTGTTATTCGCGGCAAATATATTCTTTTGGTAACTATCATTTACTATCAGTGATTGTAATTTCATTGATATTTACTATAGTTGTATGTAAATCCGTTTATTACCTTTAGTTGTATGTACCAGTATATTAATTTGGTTTTTTTGGGGTAATAGTTGTCAGTTATAGTTATAATTAGTAATAATGTTATTGTCAGTCATATATTGTAAATTGACAAAAATATTTCAATTAAGTAGTACAATGATCATAACATTATATCAAATTATCACTAGATATTAATAAATAAGGTCCGAATTTCAATTCATATTGCATTTTTTTAGAGTTACATAAGACGATACTCTTCAAGCACAAAATTAGAATTAATGTAATTCCAATTTTATTCTGATATAGCAAACATC
>NW_026102806.1:0-1118 GCF_025091365.1 Daktulosphaira vitifoliae
TTATTTTTAAATATCTACCAAAAAAAAAAAAAACAGCATTTTCGAAAAATTGCGTTAAAACTTTTTTATTTTGAGTTAACGAGAAGAGGAGTTTATTTTTATTATGTAATATCTAGATAAGATTATTGCATTTGTAATATGTCTGAGTAATTGTTTTTTAAATTGATTTATATATTTTTTTATCTTAGAAAATAATATAAACTACTAATTCAAAATTTATAATACTTTACAGTGCTTATTTTTTTTTACCTTTTGTAATACACTGTAAACAGAGGTCTTTGTGGTTATCGCTTTTATTTTAGTTGCTCCTAGTGACCTTTTCACCACAATGTATTCATAATCAGAATAATAAACATTGAATATAATCGTTTAATATAAAATAGAAATCTAGTTATTTATAAATTTGCATTAAAAAAAAACTAATTTATGTAGTAGTTATTTAAGAATTGACGAGTGAAATGATTTCTAAGTATTTTTGTGCAAAATTTTGATTTTATTTGGACTGAAAAAAATATCCAATTAATTTTTATGATAATGTATCTTAGTTTATGAATACACTGAGAAAATATTAAAATAAATTATCAATTCTGAACCTAATGATTGTAATATTGTATAGTATGTAACTCGTAGCCAAATTCATTTTGTTATACCTTTTCTTCTTTAAACATTCGTGACGACTCTTGTCAGCCAAAAACGCATACAGAACAATAATTTACACGGTGCATTTAAAAGAGCTAATCGCCTGTGTCTCAACAAATAACCATAATTTTTTAATATCGCGGTAACGACGTGACGCATACTGTGCAAATAAGTGCACGGAAATGTTTTGGCGTTTTTAAAATAGTGTAAATCGTTCAAATGACTTATCAGGGTTACATAGTAAATTCGAATAGTAGTTTTCATTAGCTTTGAAAAATCTTTTTTTGTATTAACTCAATCTATGTTTTAAATAACTTTGATGAAGAAAAGAGCTAATATTAAAGAGTAGCGTTATTATTTTAGTACATATATATTACATTATCTATCTTCATGTTTGGCCAATATCCAATTAAACCTTTGTTATTTATACTATGATATGTGTAAACTGAATTATAATTTATCAACTCAATTTTAGTGTG
>NW_026102807.1:0-1118 GCF_025091365.1 Daktulosphaira vitifoliae
CCAGTGCAGTATGAGATGGCACATTATCGTGATAAAGGAACCAAGATTGTTTACTTGTAATTCCGGCCATTTCAAACGAATGGCTTCACGCAAATAATGCATAACACTCAAATAATACACTTTGTTGGCAGTACGGGAAGGAATTCATAGTGCATTATACCACGATAATCAAATAAAACTGTCAACATGACCTTGATTTACGATTGACTTTGCCGTGGTCTTTTCGATCTTGCTTCACCTTTTGCACGATATTCGCTAGATTGGTCGATGGTTTCAGGGTCGTATGCGTAAATCAAAGTTTCGTCTCCAGTAATGATGCATTTTCAGTGGCCCTGATAGTCAGACAATAAAGTTTCACACACATCAATGCGACGCTGTTTTTTCCAAAAAATTGAGCAATTTTGCCACCAATCGAGACTTGACGTGTTTGAGACACAAAATATCCTTAAAAATGGTTTGGGCTGAGCCAAATAATATGCCAACACTATCAGCGAGGTCTTTAATTGTCAATAGACAATTTTCGAGCACCAAATCTTTGATTTCTTGGACGTGGCCTTCGTCGGTAGACGTTGATGGTCGTCCAGAGCGCGGTTCGTCTTCAACGTGTTCTAGGCCCGCTTTAAACTTGTTGTAACACTTATAAATATTTTTTTGTGCCATAGTTTGATCACCAAAGGCCTTTCACAAAATTTTGAAAATATCTGCACAAGAATATTCTTTCCGCAATCAAAATTTGATGCAAGTTCTTTGCTCAACAAAAACATCCATTGTAAAAATCGAAAAATTCACTTTTGGATGTTTAAAAAAACGCGTATAACTTGGAGATTATTAAAACTTTTGACAAACAGACGCTTGGCACATGTCAACAAGGAAGTCCTACCTACCTTCATAATGTCTAAGAGTTTTAAATGACAATTTCATCTAACTTTTTGATCACAGTAGTATACAATACGTCTGACCATAATCCTTGAGCAGTTGGTTAGTAGGTACATCCAAGTGAGATAGAGTTGTTTGGCTATAATGACAATTGGCGATAAATAAGTCGTTGAATAAAACAAGCTAAGTTATTAATAATATAAATAAGATGCAAGTAATAGCATCGAAAACTATGTCTATAA
>NW_026102808.1:0-1118 GCF_025091365.1 Daktulosphaira vitifoliae
TTTATTTTTAATGTTGTACGTCACATCAAAGTCAGTAGTTTTATATAAGTTAAAAATTGTCAAACGTTTGGGAAAATATCACAGTCTATTAATATTTTTTTGTAGGATATCGGGTGATTTCGTACAAGTGATGACTTCTTAAATTTTTTTTTTATTTCTATTAAAGAATTAAAAGTTACATTTAAAATATAATTCTTGGGTTTTTTCATATACCAAGGGCTAAAATGATAACTTTCAATAGCGTCCATGGCACCTTTCATTTTCGTTACCATTGGAACTAAATTATATATGGTGTCTAAAAAAATTTCAGTACAAATGTACCCGTAGGTTCGGTTAGTTTCGTTTTGGTTTTCTTCTTTTTCCTCGACATATTCTTTACAATGTTGAATAAATTTATTGATGATGTAGTAGATTTTCTTTAAAATATTACCATATGTACATGCAAGAAATAGAGTTGTAATATGTATACGAACATTAGCATTTTTTGTATTAATCGGTGTTTCATAAAACTCCTCTAAAGTACATTTATAATGTGTATATTTAACCTTTATAATGTCGTTGAAATTTTTCCAATCAAATTTTTCAAAGAATTTATTTAATATTGTTATGTTTTCCACAATTTGGTATGGTGACGTTGCAATAACTACACCTAACATAGGAAAAAAAACTAAAAAGTGAATGTTAATTTTTTGATTACGCGTCATATTTTTGTAAAAGATTTACTTTTTTCTGTCTATAAAATATAGTATATGAATACTAAAATGTTTTGTTACATATTTCTCATATTTAAAAATTAAATGTTGACATATATACAGAGTGATTGGTTTATTATAATCTACTTGATTACTCACAAAATAAATACAATATTGGATAAAACATTTTTGATTTCATTTAGTTACATGTATATCTTGATTTATCAACTAATAATGTCTTTTTAANATGATTTATCAACTAATAATGTCTTTTTAAAATTATTCTTATAAATTATAGAGGTATCAACTATATTTATTTAAATGGCGACGTATGTAACTAGCTTGTAAAATATAAAATAATATAATTTAAAAAATTATCGGTCGATATCTACTTTACGGATCAGTACTTTTACTAGTTATTCCCAT
>NW_026102809.1:0-1118 GCF_025091365.1 Daktulosphaira vitifoliae
AAAGAAAATTAATCATTATGATGATATTTACTAATTAATAATATTATTTTACAGCTACACTGAAATGTTTATGGATCAATAATAAGCAGACCATTATTAAGCTTCTTCGCCGTGAGTATAACATTCGATAAATTAATAATAATTCAATAATAGTTTTAAATATTGTTTAATCATATATTTATATAAAACAATAATTTTATTTTTTCAGTTCTAGAATGCATTCTTTATGCTATCCAAGTTGTTACATGGTAAATAGAACAAATTACTTTAAAACTCATAACAAATTTAGATCTTTTTTTGTATAGTAATAAATTAATATATTATAAATAGGTTTGCATTAGACAACACAAATAGGTTGATTAAACATCTAGACCGCCACGTTCATTTTGATAACAATATTACCTGCATTGAATATGATGTGGACACAGATGAAACAATAGAAGAGTTCAATGAACATCAAAATGCAAGAGATCAAGTATAAATTTACATGAGCATTTTTTGCATACAACTTATTAAGTATTATCTGTTTTTGTTGTGACACGGTCACGGTGTTGTCACCTGTGTTACACTCAGTGGTGTCACGTGTTAACTTGATCGTTTCACACACTAGTTATCGTCGTGGTGTAGAGTCCAAAAAACTGCTTCCGTCGAATACCCATCGCAATAATACGTTTATCGGTCATTTTCGTGACACACGATTTTTATGCACCGGTACCGCAACGTACCACCAATTTATTTTTTTGTTGAAAAATAAACGGCTCTACAACACCTCTAATACAACTTAGTATCGCCTAATTTTTATATGACCGCGCGTTCATTAACTTCTATCAACTGACTCCCCGGCTTCCATCTCGAAGCCAACAAGGTAAGAAAACANCCGGCTTCCATCTCGAAGCCAACAAGGTAAGAAAACACAGCTGAAATTTCACATTATTTCCATTAATTTTGAATTTTTTTTTTCTATAAGAGACAGCGAATTTTTCTTCGCCTTGCACACACTACTATGAACTTAACTTTTGAAAGTGTTCCGGAAAGTTTGATATTTATATATATATATATATATATATATCTTAAATTAAAGCTAATATAATATTCTTTATCATGGAAAAAAAAAATTC
>NW_026102810.1:0-1118 GCF_025091365.1 Daktulosphaira vitifoliae
TTTGTAATTTTTTTGCATATTTCCCCCATTTGCGGGGAACGAGGGAATTTTTTTTCAATTTTTAAGGATAATGTCTCCAACGAGATACAATTTGTGATCTTTTGACGTATTTTTGAAAGAAATCGGTCCAGTGAGAGCTGAGAGAAAGTGGCAACAGACATAAAAAAAAAAAAATACATCATAGTAAATTTAATACCTTCGAAGCTAATAGACGTTACAATAAAATCATAAAAATAAATCGTTATAAGCGCCACAATCATTTAAGACACTAAATTTGCTTTTTTGATTTAAATTAAAGTAATTTTTTTATATTTTACGTTATTAAAAAAAAGTAAACTTATTAGAAACGGCGTACTTAGGCAAAATAACTGTCATGGTCATTTATGATCTGACATTTTATTTGTAGTTCTATTTTATTTCTATATGTTAAGTGTTCTAATTTATCGTAATTTTAAGTTTTAAAATTCAATAATTCAAATAATTTTGTAAAAATTATTGCAAAATTAATTTATGGCTAATTGAAAACAANATTTTAAGTTTTAAAATTCAATAATTCAAATAATTTTGTAAAAATTATTGCAAAATTAATTTATGGCTAATTGAAAACAACTAAATAGTTTGTTATAAAGAAACTTCAAATGTAGAATACAAATAAAAATAATAATAAATACTTGCATTTGAATTTTATAGAAGTTTTTAAAAAAATTGTAAATATTTCATTTAAATATGTAAAGAGAAATTGATGAGTCGAAATATTTTTATATTATTTCATTAGGAAAGAGGGTATTGGTTGTAGACGTTAACTTTGAGATCAATGGTACTCATTGAGGACAAACGTTGCAGACTTGTAATTCAAAATAACACATTTTGTTAAACAATTGTTTTACTTATTGGCCAATTAAAAAATATTTAGTTATATTAATTGGCTTAAATAATATGTAAACGAGGCAATTTTTTTTTGTATAAATAGGATAAAAATTCTGTTTAAATCGACACCGTTTGGTGATTTTTGCTTAAGTTTTTTTTTGTGTTAATTGAGTACGTATATACTTTAAACATTTTAACTGTTACATTTTTCTCTAAGTATAAATAAAAATTTTTAATGTTTTTGTATATGT
>NW_026102811.1:0-1118 GCF_025091365.1 Daktulosphaira vitifoliae
AATTTTCTTTGTACTCTTTCAAGCTGTTGTATATGAGATGATGTTGTAGGATTCCATATGATGGACCCATATTCTAAAATAAGATGTACAAGTGCACAAAAAAGAACTTTAAGACAGTTTATATCATCAAATGATTTAGTACACCTACATAGAAATCCAAGAGTTTTAATAGCCTTAAGACTGACTTGGTCAATATGGGTAGAAAATTGGAGGTTTGTTTGAAATGTGATACCTAAATCCTTTATGACATCATATTCAGGCAAAGTATTGTTGTCAATACTGTAATTAAATACAATTTTAGATTTATTTCTAAGGAATGATACTTTAGAGCATTTCATTACATTTATGTTTAGACCATTTTTTTTACACCATATGGAGAGTCTATTTAAATCTTCTTGTAGTAGATAGCAATTCTCTATACAAGATATAGTGTGATACAGTTTTAGATCATCGGCAAAAAGTTGATATTTACAGAATTTAAAACAAGTGTCTACATCCAATTAGTATATTAAAAATAACCANATCCAATAAGTATATTAAAAATAACCAAGGGGACAAGTGCCCTCCTTGGGGTACACCTGATGTGACACAAATTTTAGAAGAAAGATGACCTTTTATCATTACTTGTTGGGACCGGTTTAATAAATATGAACGAAGCCAATGAACCAGATCACCCGAAACACCGACTAAATTCATCTTGTGTATAAGAAGTTCGTGATTCACTGAATCAAATGCTTTTTGAATGTCAGTATATAATACATGAACTTGAAGACCATCTTCAATAGGTTCTAAAATATCTGAATAAAAACAGAGAAGATTTGTTTCGGTTGATAGGCCAGATCTAAATCCATGTTGGTTAGCTGATAATACATTTTTAAATGAACGTGATATCGTTGGCTCAAGTAACTGTTCAAATAATTTCGGGAGAGATGAGNGTAACTGTTCAAATAATTTCGGGAGAGATGAGAGTTTAGAAATAGGTCTGTAATTTATTATGGAATCCTTTAATCCCGCTTTAAAGATTGGAGTAATAAAACTATTGACACGGACCGCGTCGTTCTCTATACACGGAACCCCGCGACCCGTGACACCTGTATCAGCCGCCGCCCTTCTACGTG
>NW_026102812.1:0-1117 GCF_025091365.1 Daktulosphaira vitifoliae
AAAAATTTAACTAATATTTTAAAAATGTTTTAGAAATACTTCAAACTTCAAATATATATTAAAATAAAGGTTGTTTTATACTAGGAGTTCAAAAAAAAAATTTGTACTGACTACATATTTTCATTTTTCAAATGATTGACGTGTGGTTAAAATACATGTAATTTTAGTTTTAAAATTTTCGAAATTTTCGAAGTTTTTGAGAAATGTATTTTTCAAATGTAAATATCTTTTTTCGTGAATTACTTTATGTTTTTCATTTCACTAGACATACTTTTAAAATAGACTTATACAGTAGAGAATCAAAATTGGAATAAATTAATAAATGAAATATAAGTTGATGTCGCTTTTCTATTTATCTACCAATTTCTTATAATTGTATATTATCTATAGATTTGTATCGAATTATTTCTTGTGATAGTGATTTTAATTACTGTTATATATTATATACAATTGCACAACTAGACACGTCCATACAGTACCGTGACCTACTGTGCTTCCATTTTTTTTACTACAATTATGTAATACAGTATTCATCAAAACAATAAAAAAAATATTACTTTAAATATGACTTTTTTCAAATTTATTTTACTGAAAAATATCAATATTTTTTCAATATTAAATGCTGTATTTATATAGTATTACTAATATATTGATACAAATAAATTTAATAGGATAAAATTTTAATTTATTTTTGATTATTTTGACTATTCATTTGTATATTATATTTAAATTAGACTTAAATTGTCAGCTAAAATACGTGTTTACACAATCTTTTAAACACAAAGTATTGTAATATAATTTTATATTATTTGGATTTAAATAAATTAACGATGGAAAACAAAATTTTACCAATAATTTACGTCTTGGTAAGTACTATTTATGATCTTTAAAATTATTTTAAATTATAATGGAAAAATTTTACAATATAATTTACACGTAACATATCTAAATAATAAAATACGCATTATTATGCTAATCAATTAATTTCTTAAAATCAATTCTATTTTATACTAGATGATTACATAAAAACAACCCAGCACAGGAGGTTGACGAACAGTTGTGACGTGGCATAGTTGGTTCAAGTATAATGATATCTGACAGTAATTAAAATTACTAT
>NW_026102813.1:0-1117 GCF_025091365.1 Daktulosphaira vitifoliae
TTATCCTCACAAGTTAAAAACATTTCCCTCATTACCCGTAAATAGGGGAAATCTCCAAAAAAATTACAAATTTAAAAATCCCTAATTTTCGACATTTTTTCAATTTTTTTTACTTAAAATTACCATAACTTTTTTAAAAATGACCGAATCAATATAATTTATTTTAATATATACCTTAGGTATTTACTTATCTTTTAATATATTTTTGTGAGCATTTGACCCCTACCCAGCCCACAGAAAGGGTTTCAAAATGTCTTTACCTATTATTTGGTATATTTTTTTTATACTTTACCTGCACACTGAGGGGATTTAAAATGATAAATTCTTCACAAAAAATTAACTTTTCAACTTAACTTTTGAAAATGTTCCGGGAAGACACTTTTATATATACCTTAAATTAAAGCTTATGTAATATACTTTAATTGAAAAAAAAAAATTGACCTCTGGACTTGTCTTCATGGTGAAAATGACTACCGTATTCCAAAATTTTCTATTTTTGTGTTAAAATTCTGAGTTTTGTATTTTATTTTATTTTAAAATACCTGACAAGAGGAGTACACTGATTTTCATAATTATTATATAAATCAAATTAATATAGCATAAAAATTTAACTTATTTTACTATATAAATTACATAATATTATTATTATGTAATAATATAATTTTTTTTACTTTTTTTAAGTCGATAAAAATAACTTTGAAATTTGAACTAGTATAAATTGCTATTTTTTCACTCGCCAGAAGCGACGTACGTTTGCCTAATTGGTAACACTTGAATCTGACGCGCTTGAGGTATAAGGTTCCAACACGCGTATGGCAAGAAGTTTTTTGCATTTATTCCTTAATTCTTTTTAAGTTAGAATAAATTTTTAACTCCTTTGATTTTTATCTCATTTTTTTTTTTTTATTTTATTTATAACATTTTATACAGGCAAAGCCCAAAATATATATAACAGTCATCATAAACATCATTAATAAAAATTAGTAAGAAACAAGTAACAAAAGAAAATTTATGTATACATTGATCCAAAATATAAATTAAAACAACATAAACGAGGCTTAATTAAAATAAATCGAAAGCTGGATCATTATTAGCTAACCGCATAAGGCGAATCATT
>NW_026102814.1:0-1117 GCF_025091365.1 Daktulosphaira vitifoliae
CTTAAAATTTTGATTGCCTCAATATTTTCTTTGAACACATTCAAAAAAAGTTACAAAGATGAAAGTGATTCACTATTTATAGGCCGAAATGCAAAGATTTTATCCAAGTGTGCCGTTGCTAACACTTGTTTGTTTTCATACCTATCAGTAAGCGCGTTCCACGCTATATCATAATTGGCTTCCGTAATTGGTATAAATTTTATGACAGTGAGCGCGGAGCCGGACAAACACGAAAGAAGGAAATGGAATTGCCTAATTTTATTGGAATCGACGTTCACAATAGATTCAAATGCATCACAAAAGTAGTCCAGTCTGGTGATACTACCTAATCAAATTTCAAGTTCATATTCGCATACTTGTTGTCGTATAACGCATAGTAAAATTCATTTTACTATGGTATAACGTATGAGAATGGCTGGGCGCAGAAACAAAGGGTTGCGGGGTGTTCACGTTTTGAAACTAGTAATACAGCAGCACTAATATCATAAAACATGTGTTCTATTTCAACGGTCATCGGCGAAACGATACTATCGAACAGTTCGACACGATAGAGTTCTATTAACGCGCTTACAATAGTCTCTTGATGTTCGCGAAACTGTTTTTCAATAAACACTTAATTGACGAACGCATACTTCAAGCTGTTCTTTAAGGTTAATGTCTGACTTAACCTTAATGGCGAATTTATGAATTTCGGTAATCGACTTAAGGGAACTATCCCATAAAGTAGTACTCCAATGAGAGTCTTTTCTTCCAGATTTACTTTAAAATGCCTCTAATACATTATATTTTAATGATTAAGACAAATAAATAGCAATGCTCGAAGGACCAATGAATAAACGCAGCACCCGGTAGTATTCACGTGGGTTCTATTAACGATCGTTGTTTTGTTTTGTCTTAAGTCTGACTATGTCGAGTAAAAGGAAAAGGGTGAGTGGACTGTATGAATAAATGTAGAATGAATTTACAATATATTATTATTAAATGTATAATACTTGAATCATAAAATTTTATATACACCAATGTGGATAGGTAGGGAACTTAATACTAATGCCACAATGGCGATGATATGAACAAATAATAAATTATAAATGTGAGTAAGTCTTAAAAAGAAGATGAA
>NW_026102815.1:0-1117 GCF_025091365.1 Daktulosphaira vitifoliae
CCTAAAAATTATAAAATTTTCATGTACATGTAAATATATTTTTAAGGAAGCAAATATTTTATTTTGAATATATTGATGTGAAAAAAAATTTGGTAATATTAATGAGGTGTAAGATAATATAAAAAGTTTAAGATAATACATTTTTTCAAATTTGTATTTTCAATGTTTTTATAAATCTACGAAATATGATAAAAGGGATAGATATAATATATATTTATAAAAGATAAAATAATCCTATAAAATAGTTATCATTATTATTTTTAAATGTTTAAATAATTCAATAAACACATGATTCTTATGGTCGTATCATAAGACATCCGATTGTATTTTACATAGTCTTTTAAACTAATGAAATTATAATATAAGGTGTTTATTTTGTAATGAAATTTAAAAATTGTTATTGGATTAAAAAAATGTGATAATTTTTTATTTAGAAACCAGTGCAACATATACTATAACAAAATAATTAATTATTTAACGTCTTTTACATAATATATTTATATTAATTTTATAAATAATCATTATTTAAAACCATAAATGTACTTTACATTTCTTTCAATCAATAAACACTAAAACTAAATAAATATTGTAAAATCTGTTATATCATTATTATACTTACAAAGCCAATATTTTTTGAGTAAATATATTTATTCATTATTACTGATGTCCAAATAATCAGAATCTAATAATATTTATCCTGACTCAATATTTGTGTTGATAATTGTTATTTATGTATTTATATTTAATCAACAAAAATAAATTACAATAATCTGATAATACTTTTGTTAGTGATTCTCAGACAATATTAAATATTGCATTTTCATCAAATTATTCAAAATTGGATATGAAAACGACGGAGAGAACATTATTGGTTTTAGGCAACAAAAATGCAGTAAGTAAAAAATTGTTCAATTACGTTTGTTAAACGTAATAAATTTAGTGTAAAATAAAACTGAATTTAAATCGATTAGTTAAGTAAATTCTGTAAATTTCTTTCATTATGGTAATAAAACAAAACAGGACACTAATTTTTTTTAATTATAAAAATCATTGTAAATATGTAGAATAGATAATTCTCAAAAATTGGAAAGGAAAATAATAGAACCACAAAAAAAAA
>NW_026102816.1:0-1116 GCF_025091365.1 Daktulosphaira vitifoliae
GCAAGTTATATCGCCCGGAAAACCGGGAGAATTTGAAAAATCGTGTCCTCCCTGACTGCAGTGTGCTTGATGTTGTTTGCAGTACATATATCACTACACGATTCGAACGCACACTTCTGTGGTATATTGGCTGATTATTACATTTGTCGTCATTCATAAATCTCTTTTTGGTACGCCGGTCAAAACGGAAAGAAATGTGCGCGTTCTCTTGCGGACCAATGCATTCATTTTGTATTCATTGATTATTTTTTTATTTGAAATTTATGTTTTACATGGTAGTTGGGACTCGTAAAAATCATTTCATTTTCAATTTACCTTTGATAATTAATCGTGTTGAGTATTAATTTTATAACATTTCCCAACGCCAAGTACTCGCCAACACTACACTATACTAATCAGTGGTGTACCCAAAATTTTTCAATAGAAGGCCAAATACCAAACAATTTACCGACTTTTATTTAGATTATTTTTAATCTAAAATAATGGTTTGGCATGGTCAATGACGGGACACAGCAGTCCATTTAGTTCCTAGGATACGCCACTAATGATGATCCAGCAATAAAAATATTGTTCTCTTTCAATAGTTATGTTTAAAAAGAGTTCTTTCCTAGATATTTGTAAAACCCTAGAGGAAGACATAGTCTACTGCGACAATAGTCAAATGTCTACAATAAAAGAAAATATAATTTTACATAATGTATAAAACATAAATTTTTTATTGCCTTTTTGTAGGAATCATCTTTATTTCATTATTAATATTATCAGTTTTGATATATAACGTGAAATTTAATGATTTTATTGTAATCTCAAGATTTTAAATAATCATTTTTAACCAATTAGTATACCTTTTTGATTTTTATTTTTAATTAAATCAATATACAAATTATATGTTTGAATAACATAAGTACGGTTACGCATATACATAGGCGTTGCCGTCCAATCCGGTTGGTAGATGTTATTTTTCTGACCGCTCCTCCTTCTCCTAGCGGTGTGTACTTTATCTGTGGTTCATTGTACACATATTACATACTGCATAAAAAAACAATTGAATCTTTTATTTATCTTCAACAGTGAGCCAATAATTTCCAACCATGTCGGAATCAAAACATCGTATAC
>NW_026102817.1:0-1116 GCF_025091365.1 Daktulosphaira vitifoliae
TTTTTTTTTTGGGTGTGCAAGATTTCAAGTAAGCCATTTTAAAATTTTATCAGGCCATATAAAAATAGATATACCTACTTAAGTAAACAAAAAAAACCCAACCCAGGACAGTGCGGTCGTGGCAAATTTTTTTTTGTTGAACTTCTAGTACATAAAACAAGCTTTATTTTAACTTATATTTAAAAAATGTTGTATTCCCTTAACATTTTCAAGAATTAAGTTGAAAAAGTTCTACTTTTTATACAAATTTTCAAGTTTTCAAAAATTTTAAGTCACTTTTTTTTAAATTTGAGGACGTAAAATAATCAAAATAAGTTTATAATTATACTTAATGTGGAATGAGGTACTAGTAAATTTAATTAGTGAGAAAGAGGTATAGGAGGCTGTGGCATCAATAAAAAAGAATAAAGCAGTAGGACCAGATGAAGTGCCAGTAGAAGTATAGAAAATATTAGATGGTGTTAGCATAAAGGGGTTGAAGGATCTTTTTAATAAAATCTTATTAGAAGAGAAAATTCCAAATTAATGGGAAAATAGTATTGTGGAGCCGATATTTAAAGGTAAAGAAGACATACAGGAGTATGGAAAAAGTAATGACTGACACAAAAAAAAAAATAAACACATCATAGTAAAGTTAATACCTTCTTAGATTCGCATCGAAGCTAAAACTATTACGAACATCAATATCAATATCATCATCTTGCGTCCGGTATGAATATCAATAGTTTAGTAAGATATATTTATTGTTTACTCAATTAATTGTTACCAGAATATTTGTTTATTGAACCATGATAATAAGTTCAGTAAAACATTGAACCCTAAGTCTTAGATAAAAATGGTGTGCTGTAAAGCGTTTAAACAGCTCGGCTTTATAATTAGTTTAGCAGCTAAATTAAAACTAGATTTTTCCTTGAGAATTTTATATTCTTCATTGGTTCGGCCAATTATTGAATATGGTTCTATTGTTTGGAATCCTCATTATTCATCGGATTAAACGGATGCAACGGAGATTTTTGTGGCATGTTGGATTTATTTTGGGTATTCAACATGATCCTCATGATTATTCTCCAGTGGCAAGCAAACTTAATTTGACGTCGTTGGCGGGTCGCAGAATTG
>NW_026102818.1:0-1116 GCF_025091365.1 Daktulosphaira vitifoliae
ATAAAATCGAAAAATGTTGTGTTTAAAATGTTAAAATTTTAGTAAACAAATACAATTTAGAATAGAGGCCAAATACGTCACCGTGGGAAAATTATTAGTTTTTAGTGTATAAATATTAGGTGCTAAGAATAAGAAAAAGCTATTATTGAATAATAACAATTTGAGCTCTGGAACTGGAGCCATTAAATTTGTTATTTTATTATTCAATATTAAATCATTAATTATTTTATTAACACCAAAAATAATCATTAGTAAGCATATCATTTGTTTAACGTATTAACGTTTTTAAACTATGTGTACTTATGTTACACAAATATAATAACATTAATAAACCTATTAAAAATACGTTAACAATATTTTAAAATTAATTAAATTTAATTTGAACGTTCAATTTTTTAATTGGATTATTTTATATTTTATAACCTAGCTAAATAAGTTTTCGTCAAAAAAAATAAAGTTGCCACCCCTTTAAAATACAAAAGAAAATGATAAAAAGGTAATCGATAAATGATAAATTAAAAAATATATGCTACTAAAAAAAAAAAATGTTTTCTACAATATTATATCTATTTTACGAGTAATTGAGTCGATTTTGATAAATGAATCATTCTATAAATGATTCCTCTATCCAACTAAATAACATGAATCCTAAATGTCCAATATTTTAAATGTAATACATATATATTGTTTTTACGAGTAGATCTTTACGAAATAAAATTATAAATTACTAATTATCTTTAACAGTAATAATTATATTCAACATAAAAATAGTCATAAATAGCTAATACCATTAAATTAATGAGAGTGTTTTCAACAAGGAACTTAATTCAACAACAACTTAGAATTTAAAATCGTCAACAAAAATTGTCAAATTAAGTTAATTGAAAGTTATTGATGACTTACTGCTTGAAATATTGCACTTTACATTAAGCCATTTCATAGTCGTTTAATGCAAAGTACACTACTGCATACTCTAAGTTTTTTTTAATCGTTGTTGTTGCAATATTGAATTAAGACTACAGCACTGAACAATTACCCCCGGGGTCATTTGATTTTGACCGGTCCACTTCAATAATCACCAAAGTACCTAAAAACACGGTTTTGTGTGTTCTTGTT
>NW_026102819.1:0-1115 GCF_025091365.1 Daktulosphaira vitifoliae
GATCCAAGGTTTAAAAAATTTGAATTTTTCAGTAAAAGAGCATTTTTAGAAGGAAAAAACATTAATTGCTAAAGATACACTGTTACGTATTGAAATTAGTACACCAATTGTGATACAAAATCAACCTTCTGTTATTGGAGGAGATTCTATCTGGAACGATTTTGATGAAGAAGTAGTCAACTGATATCTACAAATCCAACTTCTGCAGCTATCATTGAAATTAATAAATACCTCCAAGAAGGGTTAATTACAAGAAATGAAAACATTTTAAAGTGGTGGAAAGACAATCAAAATGTATATCCACGTTTGTTTGAAATGTTACCCATCCCTGATATTTTCCATACAGAGGCGCATTTCAAGGTATAGCCCTAATATAGATCGTAATCGGGCTCTGCATTTTATATTTAAATGGATTTTTTTGTTTATTACAATTTCGTAAATTTATATGACCCTAATATCTTAACACGATCAAAAAATAATTAATACTTAATAGATCGACTAACAATTTGTACTTTGAACCACGTTAAAGATACTCATTTTTATTACAATATCTTGATACTGGGATTATAATTGGATATGCGGTCAAAACATGATGTATCCCATTATAGACTAAACGAAAGCGTTTGGGCAATTTTTGGTATATTCATATACGTAAAAAATATTCTTGAAATATGTCTATAATATACGAATATAATTCGTACATATTTCGTATATATGATACGTACAAAAATATACTTATAATAAGTGTCAACTTCATATTTTCAAACGGCAACACTATTTTTTTATACCATTAGATTTAGTTTAATAAAAGAAATATTTTATTTTATTAAATATTAAGCGCTCCACGGCTCTCTAACGTTTAGGGTTTATTAAGAAAAAATCATTACAGACGAGAACGTTATGGATCGTAAATCGATAAGCGCTACCACTTCTTATCGGTACACTAAATAATAACGATACTATATTTACCCGACTACTGTTTTATTTGTTAAATCCCCTAAACTTTAAATAGTTGAAAAACGCTATCTTTTCAAGATTACTGTATATACATATGATGATAGTGTGTATACATTACAAACTTGGCATAAATACCATGATAAGAAATTAGATAAGGC
>NW_026102820.1:0-1115 GCF_025091365.1 Daktulosphaira vitifoliae
ATATGCACATAGTGGCGCTGCTATGGTTTCATTTTGGGGAGAGTACAAATAAGAAAACTTTTCACTATCCCTTTATACAAAAAAAACCATGTAAACAATTTTGTTTTGCGAGTGATCTATCCTCATCATCCTATACGCCACTGATTTGACATACTATTGTAATATAAAATAATAAATCATATCATTTTCTTGTTGTCAAAATGTATTAAAGAAGTCAACTAAATATTGTTAAATTATTTTGGCTGATTATTTTTTTTTACAAAATATGTAGATATAGATTAAATATTTCAGATTCTTTATGTAGTTAAACCACCAAAGAGACCTCAAGATTTTTTTAGTCAAAAATGTATTGCTTATGTCAAATCTGTGTAACCGGCTCTCTCTTGAACACAATTATGGGTATATGGAAGTGAATAATTCATGTTTTATTGTTTTGTTTGATTTTCGTTTTTTGGCTGGTTCTAAAGGACATCCAGTCCATCTTTTTTTCTTCGCCAAGCAATTAATATTATTTTATTTAATATGGTTACTTATTTAGAATGGTTTTTTACAGTATTTATACTTTATAAATAATTTTTTTAATTTAATAATTTGGTAGTATCATGTTGAGTAAATCGCCATATATTGGTGTTACAAACCAATGGCTGTAGGAAATAAGTATGAATTAATATTTACATATATTTTATAAAGCGGGAGAAATTGAATTTAGATCCTCAAAAAAATATGTTTTAGTTACGTTAATTGTGTTGTAGCTTTATGTAACAAAATAGTAGATATTAAATTCTTAAAAAAAAAACATATATAACCCCCATAGATGACTTAGAACAAAAAAGTATAAAATAAAAATAGTATCTAATTTTAATTTTTAAAAATTATATAAATTTAAAATATAAAAACTATAATTGAACCTTTGAATAGAGATACAGGGAAATACAGGAGAACATCTTGATTTCTTTGTGCCTACCTAAATTTCTGTTATTGTTCTTTATAATATGAAATGTTGAAATAAAGTAATAATTATATTTATTGGTTAATTTTAAACAATAAAAAGGAATAGGCGAATTTGAGATCTTTCGCTTTTAAACAATTAAAATAAATCTGACGTCACAAATATG
>NW_026102821.1:0-1114 GCF_025091365.1 Daktulosphaira vitifoliae
AAAGATCATCTAAATAAAAATTTCGGTCATTTTATGTATCCTTACAAATTAGAAAATTTGATATATATATATTTTTTTTAATTAATTCAATTGATGCTGACTTAAAAACATTAAAGTTAAAAATTATAATTTTTATAATTGGGAACCCCTATTTTTAATCTGTTAATATAATAGGAAACAAATTTGTTTTGACAATAAAAAATCATTAGTAAATTGATATCATATTACTAAACTTATTATTGCAATTTATGTGCTTTTGAAACAGATTTTTGTTGTTATAGTGGTGGGAATTAATAAATAAAAAAATTATGCTTTCATTAAATAAATATCATTTTATATTAATAATTTAAAACAATTAATGTACATCTAACATGAACGGTTTTATGATTACCATTACAGAATAATAAAGAACTCAGTAAATATTTAAATAAAACATTAACGAGTTTATATATTTTGATTAAATTTAATAAACAAATTGACCATTGGTACTAAGATTGAATTTACCAAGGTATTATTAAAATGAAAAATGTTTTAAATCCGCTGAAAAATTTTAAAAATCTTTGACCAGACAAGGGATGCATCTATTATAATATTATTGATAATAAGTCATGTATAAACTCTTTAATTTGTGTCATTTAAATAAGTACATTTTTGCTTCATGACGTCACCGTGGGCACTAGCGGCATTGGGTAAAATACCGATTTCTATGTATTCTGGTAGGTGGTTCGAATCTCGTCGCAGCGGTGTTCGTAACGCGTTTTTCGAGATATGTGAGATGGGGCACTTTTCTTCGAGAGCGTGTTTCGTAACGTCGGTGCGGCCAGATATCGTACCATCACTCAATGTCCAACTAGTGTCCACGCTACCACCAACATAATTCAGGGGGGTATACTTTCTTTCCCTCCTGATTTATGTTGGTGGTAGAAAAATAATTTTGCTCGTTTTTTCTTTTTTATATTCTTTAATATTTTCTTTTTAGCTTTGATGCGAAGCTGAGAAGGTATTAATTTTACTATGATGTGTTTTTTTATTTATTTTAGCTTCGATGCGAAGCTGAGAAGGTATTAATTTTACTATGATGTGTTTTTTTATTTTTTTATTTTTTTGTGTCTGT
>NW_026102822.1:0-1114 GCF_025091365.1 Daktulosphaira vitifoliae
ATAATTTCTTGTATTTCACTAAGTCGATGACCAACAAAAGTTTTTCAACGAGATGATGGTGCGACTATCCTAGCCAATACCACTTGTGAATCACTCCAATAATATTTTTTTAGTTAACGTAATTCGTAGATATAATTCTTCTTGAATATTATCACTACCGCGTAAAGAGTATTCCATATAGAAATCTTATGCGAGTGCTTGACACGTTTCTGGAAATTAGCTAACATTTTGTTCAGCTATTTTTATAAGACATTGTAAGAATGAAGTTATAATGCAAGTATCCTCATGCCATAAATCGCGATTACTTTTTGAAACCTAAATCTGCCGAAATATCTTAGCAATATCAGCCGTTAGAACATATTTATGAACTCGAAAATGTGTCATAATATGAAATAAGTCATCTTGAACAGACGGACCCTTTAATAGAACTTCATTCAAACTGACTCCGGTGTCAGTCTTAAACTCACACCAGTTGGTACAACAAAAGCAACAGAATTTGACAAGAAGGATGCCATCGCTCTTAGCCTGATTGTTCAATGTATAGTGTACTCTCATTTGGAGTATGCTTAAGTCGGACATCAGGTCGAAATTATGTATTTATTTTGAGACAAATAGTATGTGAAAAAAATTATTCTTGTAAAGATATTATTAACGATTAAGTACATAGATAATGAAGAATCTATAGAAAAATTATGTTACATAATATAAGTAAAAAAAAATTTCCCTAAAACTTATCTTCTATATGTAAACGGTTGGTATACATTAATTTAATTACTTTTTAATTATCGCTTAAATACAAATTGGTTAATATTAAACAAACTAAATGCAATAGAAAAAATCTAAAACCAGATTTGAAATTAATATTCCATGGAGGATTCGATTAAAAATTGTTTAAAAAAAAAAGACTATTGTCTTGTGTAACATTATCTATAGAAAATTGGTTATTTTCATATTTATTATATTATAATATAATATAAAATGTAAAATTGTTATATTCTAAAATATACACAATATCAATTGCGATGCCATAGAAAACTAAAATATTTTATATATATAATATTAGTTTTACCATAATAAATAATGCTAAAGAAAATTTATGAGACTTAAAAATACT
>NW_026102823.1:0-1113 GCF_025091365.1 Daktulosphaira vitifoliae
TACTCAATGCATCCATTTATAGATGACTACAATTTGAACACGTCACACAATGTACACATTATACATCATGTCACTGTACGAAAATAGTTTTTATGAATGAGTTCTATTCCTAACTTTATCGCTAGTAAATCGTTATAAATTAGTTAATAATAATCATAATGGTATAAATATGTTCGTCGCATTTAATGATCATTACTCAACGTTTTCCCACGGTTAGCTATATGGGAAGGCCATTAAACGCCACAGAAATGAAACGATTTCAAGGTACACGCACTTTTCCAAAATAATCTTAAATGTTCTATACATTTGTATTAATCCCATCGTTAGTTGTTAATAGTTTAGCACTTATATGTTTTTTATTCTAAAATATGTTGAAATATGAGTCATCCCATACATTTTAAATGCTATATATATATAAATATAACAATATTTGACATAAAAACGTGATCTCGTTAGAAGCGCAAAAATATTTTCATGTAAAATAACAGAAATTAATAAATGTAAATACACCAATGTTCTGATTACAAAATAAGTTATAAAAACCCTCCAAAATGGAGTCACGGCATTATTGGGACAAGTATAGATTATTTGACAACGATTAATATCACTATCATAAAAAATGCTTTAATGCGAATTTGTCGCAGACGTCTCGACACATTTTCCACTGCTTCAAACTGTTGTCAGTAAAGTTCCCATGAAGACTGACCATCGAAAACAGGTAGAGTAATTCGGACTGCATGTGCCCTAAACCCAACAGAACCTCATACTTTTCAATTAAATACTCCAATTCTAGTTACGCTTTCGCAAAATAGTCAAATATTTATTTATTTATTTGGTCGACGTTCGTCAGTAATTAATTTAACCAGTAGTCCTAACCTTTGTTCTATCAGTTCTTCTATAAACTTTCTTTTCCATTTCGTCTACTGTATTGCAATTTTCCTAATATCGTGATAATTGAATTCGTCAACTGTTCTTCGTTCTCCACCGTTGTTTTACAGATGCATATTTTTAGCATGACTAAATAAAACAAAAATTAAAGACAATACCGAATTTAAAAAAATAGTCGATTCACTTCTAACATCAATTGTAACAAAAAATAATGAAAGATAAAAA
>NW_026102824.1:0-576 GCF_025091365.1 Daktulosphaira vitifoliae
AATGGATAATGGTCCGATTTAAAAAAAAAAGTATGTCGAATAAAAGAAAAATATAAATAGTACTTATCATAAAAAAATTATAATAATACATACATTTTTCAAAAATTTATAGCGTTATAAAGTTAGAAATGTAAATATAAAATCAAGAATTTAACACAAAAATAGCATACGGTAGCCTTTTTCATCGTGAAGACAAAATAAAGTCCGAAATTTTTTTTTTCATAATTAAGTATATTTCATAAGTTTTAATTTAAGATATATACATAAAAATGTCAGTATTGCTGAAACACTTTCAAAAGTTAAGTTGAAAAAGTTAATTTTTTATGGAAAAGTTGTCATTTCAAATCCTCCCCGTGGGCAGGTAAAGAGTTAGATTTAAAAAAAATATATATCAAATAATAATAACATCATGCATCTATAAAAAAAAAATTGTATTGATTTGGTCAGTTTTGAAAATGTTATGGCAGTTTTAAGTAAGAAAAATTGAAAAAATTAGCGATTTTTAAATTTGTAATTTGTTTAGAAATTTCCCCATTTACGGGGAACGAGAGATATTTTTTCAATTTTTGAGGGTAA
>NW_026102824.1:731-1113 GCF_025091365.1 Daktulosphaira vitifoliae
TGGTAACAAGTCATAAATAAAAAACACATCATAGTAAAATTAATGATCTCAGCTTCGCATCGAAGCTAAAAATCAAAAATTATTCTTTAAGTTTTCAATATTATCTAATTGTATACATTTTTTATTTACTTATATAAGTACTTAAGTTTTTTTTTGCTTTTACATAAAATTCACTAATATACCAAAAAATATTATTCACGTCTAACGAACGATAAAATTCAATGAACTTATTATGTTAATATCGTCTTAAACGAGCTGTCAAGAGATTACTTTTAAATTTTAACTCAGAGATAACATACTAATAATATTATATACTTTCAAAGAATAAACTATAATTGAAAAAACATTAAATACTATTTTTAAAGAGTTATTTACAAGATAC
>NW_026102825.1:0-1113 GCF_025091365.1 Daktulosphaira vitifoliae
AAAAAAAAAATAGTTTACAAATTATTACTGATTTTTAATATGTTAAAAATAATCAGTGCAGAATATCATTTTTAATCTATTTTTTTTGGTTCTGTAAATTTGTTTTTTTGTGAAAGTTTATAATAAAAATACATTAGACTACAAGGAAACAAAAATATAATTTTTTAAATCAATTTTTGCGCTGTTATCAAATCTGCAATTAGACTTTTTCTATCACAAATTTTTATGCCGTCAGGAAATTTTATAATTACTATTTACAGTAAATTTATTAGAAAAGTTCGATTTTTTTTTTGTATTTTTATCGTATATATCACTTAAATAGAAATCATAGTAATCATTTCTAAGTAACTTTTGATGTTTAAAAAGATTCTACAATTGAAATATTCAGAACTAAAATTAATTTTTGCATTATTTTGCAAAATATCAATAAATAACCTACTTTTTTAGTCCTTTAAATTTGATTTATGTGAAAGATTATAAAACATAATAATGTTAAATTTGTTACATGACTGTTAGCTCAACTGAAAGTTTGAAATTGAAATCATTAAATAGAAAATTTAATGAGAATTAAAATATGATATTGATAAAATTAATATGAAGCAGGAAATTTTACTATTTATTATAATTTTATCAGAAAAGCTCAATATTTTTTTTGCATTTTTATCGTAATAAATCATTTAAATAGAAATCATAGTAAGCATTTCTTAGTAACTTTTGGTGTTTAAAAACATTCTATAATTGAAATATTCAGAATTTAATTAATTTTAATGATTTACTTGAACTAAAAAAAACATTCAAAATGTTGTTAAAAAAATTTGATTATTATTGTAAAAATCTATTCTTAAATTCAAATGAAACTAAAAATAATTTTTTTTTTATTTTTACAGCAACATGTTACTATAAAATGTGAAATGTTAATTACTGGTAGTAACGCACACAAATAGAGTAAAAAATAATAAACTACAAAGTAAAATTATTTAATTTTGTAGTTGAAAACTATTAACACATAAAACCTAATTCGACAGTAAATACTTTTAAAATATAGGTGAGAGCTGAAAAAATAAATAGTAACCCCAAAAGAAAACCACATAGTAAAATAATTTTAATATGAAT
>NW_026102826.1:0-1112 GCF_025091365.1 Daktulosphaira vitifoliae
CTGAAGTAATAACATATGACGTCTTACTGTTGTACATATTAATTATTGTCAGTAATTAATAAATTACATTAATTAGTTAAGGCTGACTTTATTTTACTCAATGGTTTTACTTGCATAACCGTCCTATTAATTATTTATGTTATTTTTTCTTTTCAGGCGATCGTTTAATTTTCGAAGGCATTCTATACGAAATACTTTTTACTTATATAACTAAATCAGATGTTTTATTTTTTCGTACCTATTGAAATATATAACACTTTTTTGAATGCATATATATATTTGAGTTTTATTTTTTTTACAAAAACCAATGGCACTCCTAGAGTGTGATTCCCTGTTAGTAAAAAATCTTTGCTGCTCTATCTTCTTAACCAGGCCATTCTAATAGAGAAAAGTAAAACGTAAAAATGATAATAACTTCTAAAGTACTATTTCAAAAGTCGTTATTGACCGATTGATTATTTTATTATCTTATAAAAATATAAGTATTTATTTATTATATTATAATTATAAATCATAAATCTTGTAATCAAGGCATAATTAAGGAAACACGTGTTGATGTTGCTTTTGGATTTATTGAACAGATCATTTTAAAAATTAAATACTATAAATTTATTATTCACATATTATAAATACCACTCTGAATATTCATCAACAGTCTCGACATCCAAATAAAAATTAAGACAGGTAATGAACATTCATCTGGTTTACGTGATATAATTAAGTTGTAAATGCAAACAATATCTATCATACGACGATATTTAAATCTACTCCTCAACTTTTGACTGCTACCTGTTGTAGTAATACAAAAATAAGCAAAAACGGTTGGGGGTATTTATTTGACCAAAGTCGGATGTTAGGGATTTGGTCAATTCAGGAGCAACGAAGTTATATCGGGGTAGTAGAGTCCGAGGCTTTAGAACAATAAAGACAAGTAGATATAAAAAGATGCAAATTAAGTTCCTCTCATAGAGGTATTAAAACGCTGAGGTATTCTTGTAGTGGCCGGAGTCTTGGCCTCCTATCTGACACCAAGTCGAAGCGTGATGTTAACTGGTATGTGCTTTAGTGGAAATACTGAGGCGTTCATGGAGTGGCGGAGGCCTCCTCTCAGA
>NW_026102827.1:0-1112 GCF_025091365.1 Daktulosphaira vitifoliae
TCAAAAGGTTAAAGGTCAAAGGTCAAATGTTATAGGTCAAAAGGTTAAAGGTCATAGGTCAAATGTCATAGGTCAAAAGGTTAAAGGTCAAAAGCTATAGGTAAAAAGGTCAAAGGTCATAAGTTAAAGGTCAAATGTTAAAAGTCAAGATCAAAGATGAATGCGATCTCCCCCAGGCGATCTAGTGAGGTGAAGATCAGCCAAGGTACTTACGGTTTCAATAAGGGACATGGACATCTTCAACACTAGCCTGTGAGAGCAATAGACTTCCAGCACGTCAGAGAGCTTCCCCGCCTGATCCCTAGCGAGGTCTAGCCCTGCCGACAATACCCGACGGCCCGGCCAATCACCTTTTTTGGTTTCCCGTCAGCGTTAAACAAGTCAACCGCAGTCAGGGGCACCAGCTTAGGCTTTTTGGCCAATACTGGCGCAGGCAACGTCGGTATGGGCGCCTCCCCACAACCATCCACCACACCAACCTTCTTCGTAATCGGACCCGAAAGTCCCATCCTTGCCAGACCACCCCTAGATGCGCTTCGCAATCTCTCTAATATAGAGGGTTTTGCTGACATATCTAGGGGGGAGGCCGTCGTTTAGTCCGTTTCAGAATCCAAGCAGTCCGTTGCCAATGTATTTTTTAAATTGTCGATGTCATCCGCATCTTCGTATCCACTATCGCTGTCGCTACTGTTTACGGTTTGTGTGAAACTTAGTAATATCAAAAAGGTTGTTGCAGCCGTTATACAAAAATATAATCCGCGAAGCGTCCATCTGTTTAATACGCTCCCACAACGTTTCTATGGTTGTGCTACCGCTGACACTATCCATTGTGTTTGGTGTACGGTCACTTTTGATGTCTTCAAGTCACTCGTAAATACGTGGTAAATATTTCGTGCGATTGAAGTCCACCGCGGAAGGATGCTACAATAATATTGCAGTCACAATTGTCACCTTTATTATAGATATGTGTTCAAAAATCAGATTTATTTTACTATACCTAACATATTAATTTCAAAATCAACAAACGACAGCTATTGGTAATATACAAATAGTACACATTGTGGCGGTCGAATATTCTAGAATGTCCGGCCGCCGCCGCCTCTAGAAGATTC
>NW_026102828.1:0-1112 GCF_025091365.1 Daktulosphaira vitifoliae
AAATTACAATTTTTAAGCATGTGGCTGATGTATGAATTTTTACTGCAAGTTATGCATTTTTTTTTTGTAGGTTATGCATTTTTTAGTGTAGATTATTCGTTCTCATTAGAAGTTATGCATTTTTACTACATAAAATGATAAGCTATAATTTAATATTCATCTAATATTTTTTTGTACTTAATTAGTTAACTACATTATAATGGGCAATATTTTTTGAACCCGTTTTTTTTTAATATAAATGATTATTGACAATCATAGTGACATATCTCAGTCGTGATTAATGTAGGAAATCTACTGATTAAATAAAATCGTTATTCTATTGTTGTAAATTATGACATTTAACTAAAAATATTCTTTAAGTCTTGTTTGTTTTATTGTCCTACCTAAAGAAAAAAAAATTATTTTAGTGATTTAAAGATATAGTACACTTGAAATGGGAAAAATTATAATCTGTTTAAATTAATAATGATGGAAAAAATAAACTCATGAGATAAAAAAAATAACAAATTATCCATATTATCCGTTATTTTATGTTACAATTACACGGTATGACTAAATATCACTTTTCTACTAATGGCATATGTTAAAGAAACACTGTGTATAAAGGGATCTACTGATATCTATAGAAAAAATTAATTTTTGTTGCCATTTACTCGTTAAGTTTTCAGTTTTAAAACAATAAAAACAAATCAATAAATATTGTATATTAATTAGTTATTGTGTTATAATTTTAATAGTATTTATAAATTAAAATTGTTTATTTCACACTATAACAAAATGGTACAATTAAAAAATTGACATGATTCATTGTTCAGTGTAATATTAAAAAAATTAACTCTTAAGTACACAAAATGTATTATTAAAGTTTTATAACTACTTAGCACAATTATATGACAGAGATCATAAAAACAAAAGAAATATTACAATAATATCACAATGTTTATTGATTGATGGTAAAAACTAGTGTAATTTTACAATACTTTTATCTAATATAAAAATAATGGTATATTTTAGGTTTGTTCAGGTTCCTTATTTTTGAGAGAGTATTTAAAAATAAGTGATTTGGAATATCAGGATTATGAAAAAATTTTCCCAACTTTTATTATTATTTT
>NW_026102829.1:0-1112 GCF_025091365.1 Daktulosphaira vitifoliae
GTTGCCATTTTTTTCGTTGTCTCCAGATTCGAATGGCGCGCGCTTTATTATGAATTTATGTCTGATTATAATCAACTTAGTCTTTGTTCACACCTATTAATTAAATATTATTTTATATTTAAACAAAACATAAAGTTGTATGACATTAGATCATAACATGTTATGATTATAATACATGATACCAACTTTTCAGATGTGTATGATGTTGATGTCTTCTCATATTATCCTTTCTAAAAAATGTTTGCTGTAAACTGTTTAATTTGTGTTTATGAACAGACTGCTCATGACGTTCCAGTCATTCAGAAAACTAAAAGTCTTACCGCAAACACAGAATAAGTGATTCATATTTGATGAGTTGACGATTGAAAATGAAAAGGCTTCAAGGTAATGATTTAACAGACAAACGAAAATTAAGTCCGGGGAAGAATGATTTTTTGGTTTTATTAAGTATACTTTAGCAAACCTCAGCAATTTCATACCACAGTATCTCCTACCCCTGAAGCTGATCATTTTTGTAAGACAATTTCGTGTTATGACCATTCTTTGACGTCCATTGGAATTTAAAATTATTTTACGTGACTTTTGTTAAAACCTCAAGGACAAACGAAAAAAAGCTAAAGCTAGACTTTATATCTTCCGCCCTCTACTTAAGTCTAAACTTCAACTAAACACAAAAATGTTGATTTACAAAACTATTATAAGACTATTATAATATAACCTATTATTTCTGACTTCGGCACCACTGGTATCAGTAAGGATTATTTAATGAAGTCTACTTTCATTTAAATTACTAAATAATGTTTTTATACTATATTTAATTGCTATAATAAATATTTATTTTTATATTATACTTTTAAATTTAAGAACTACTAATCAAGATATAAATAAGGAAATAGGAGATCATGTTTCTTTTGGAATAATCCACCATTTTTTTTAAATTAAACACCATTTACATATTTGCATCGAAGCGTTTCTTATGATATTGATTTGAATCACTGTTAAATATCATCTATACTCAGATCGAACTCAGATTTCCCGTTATCTGTAACAACCAAGATATTGATAGTAACTACTATCATAACATGAAACTAAAAAGTGAAAAATAAATATAG
>NW_026102830.1:0-1112 GCF_025091365.1 Daktulosphaira vitifoliae
ACCTACCCTCTACCATGTGCTATCGAGCCGGCTTTGGAAAGTACGGTTATGTTCGAAAAAGAATATCCCTATCATCATCACTCTCTTCTTCATCGTCGTCTCATCAAATTTTGGCGTGTCTTTACAAATCCACGATGGAGGAGTAAAAATTTCAATTTAGCTTGGTCATGATTATGGCAACTTATCACCTGAAATTGGACATCCTGAACAAAATCTTATATGGTATAATTTAACTTTATGTATTCCTGCACAGTGTATATAATTTAATTCATTGTTTTCTCATTTTTGGTTAAATGGCCATGACGTTTGTATTATTTTATTAATTAATAAAATAATATATGGGTTAACTATAATTTTATATTATAAGTAATGGTCAATCGCTCTATTTTTTTTTCTTTCGTTTTTCATTTCCCTTTTACCATGAGCAGTCAATTACACAGATTTCGTCAGGTTGGAAATGGTGAACATCTCAATGACTCCTCTAGTGAATCTCCTCTACATTTATATCATTAACAGAGAAATTTATTTAATTTTCATGAGCAATGTCTTTAACTAGATATGATATGTGTACTTTTCACGTATCATTAATTGAAATGGGTCTAGTGAGAGCTGAGAAAAAGTGGCTAAACATAAAAAAAAACCCATAGTGAAATTAATTCCTTCTCAGCTTCACACGGAATCAAAAAATTTACTTATTATTGAAAGTTTAATAATAATGCACTAGAATATATCATTTTTCTTATATTTTTAATAAAAAATAATATCAAGCAATTATAGTTATATTTAATAAATACTATACACAATTGGGAATAGTTTAATAATATAAACAAACAGTTCAATGACAATTAAACAATTATATGTCAGATAATGAAAACACATAACTAATTTTTTTCTCAATTTTATCAAATAATTTATTTTTATCCGCAAAATCAATTAATGACTTAATAACATTAAAGTCTCTGTCTAAAAATAAAAATTTCATATTAAAAATAAATTGTTTAGCTGCGCCTAAACTATAATAATTAACAGTTTCCAACTCTGTTTCGCTGTGAACTGTTTGATATTCGATTGAATTTTTAGAGATGAGTTCTTTGCCGTCTAATTTCATTTCT
>NW_026102831.1:0-1112 GCF_025091365.1 Daktulosphaira vitifoliae
ACGAAATTTAACATGAAATAATTTTAAAATTGCCAAAAAATAGTATAAGAAACGTCTTAAAACGAGCGTAATTCAGTAAATGCTTAGTATTTAAATAAGACAGAAAGCGCTATTTTGTAATTTGGTGACAGATTGTAATTCAAGATACAAGGGTACATAAATTTATGATTTATTATACTTTTAAGTTATTCTGTCGCCATTTTACTGGATAAATGTAATTTTAAAATAAATAAATAAACGATTTTCGTCGTAAAGAAATGCTGATTGTGATATAGAAATTATTTTGAGGAGTCTTTGGCACTGACATTAAAGGTAAAGATTAATTTTACCAAAAAAAACTTTAATGAATAACATTGTATAAAAGTCTGTAGTCTTATAGTTATATAAAATAATATATATATATTTTAATTTCCTGTTTGATGAGTATTGCTTGTCTAACAATAACATAAGTAAAATATTTCACGTTTATTGTGTTTTTGAAAAATAATTTTATTAAATATTCTTTTTCCGCGTCGACTTACTCTTGACACAATACCAACACTATAAAACTACTTTGTATTCATATCAACCACGATTTATGCGCATATAAATTCAGTAAATTCTATCAAATCATATTGGTTATCACAGTGTACTTTAGGAAGAGCTAGTTGCGTTGAAAGTATGCATTATTTCGTTAATACATAATATTTACGGGTTATTTATGTTTATGAAATACTGCCAAAGTAAATAGTATAAAACAGTTAACGTCGAGAGGCTTGATATATTGAGGAAATGCTTTGTATTTAATATGAATACTATTAGATAGGTGTACTAGTATTAAACACATAGATTTTGTTTCGTGTACATATATTAAAAAACATAAAACGTTTGTCACTGACAAAATAAAACTACTTTACGAAATAAGAATGCATTGTTTCATTTTTATAAAAGCACTTATAAGTTTAAGCAAAAAAAATATTCATTTCATTTTTTGTTTTCTCATTCGACAAAAAAATACCGGCATACATACATAAAATATGATTATTAGATATTTAATTATTTCATAAATTATAAAAGACTATTTTTTTTTTAATTATAATTATTAGTAATAAACTTTTAATTAATATATCAAT
>NW_026102832.1:0-1112 GCF_025091365.1 Daktulosphaira vitifoliae
ACTTGTTTTATTTACTAGATTACCAAGATATCTTCTATTTCGTATCTTTGTAGGAAATGCGCCCAATAATAATCATTTATCTCACAGATGCAGTAGCAAAACTATCCCTAAAAGGAGGTTTGAAGTTGTCACAATTGGTTAACTTTCATTAATAATAATTAATAGAGGTTAATTTTGATAACTATTAAATTAATGAATATGATGAATGTATTCTTTATTAGTCTCGAGGTTAATTATGTTCATCTTCTATTTATTCATGTGGTGACACTCAAGATAAACAATTTGTATCAATAAATATAATCAAGTAAATACATCAAAACATAATAGTGTGTAAAATGCTTCTCGAGCTATAATAAATTTATTTACAAAACACTCTCAAATGTTTATTCATTAACTTTAGTATATTAATTATTCGTTCATTTATTTTCTACCTCACTAACTACGATACGTAATAACTAAATAAATTATGGTCGATGGTTTTTGATCAAAAATAAAATGTGATTTGGAAGGAAAACAATGTTATTGAACAATTAAATGAGAGCGGAAGTGTGAGATATGGTGAATAAGTGACAGTTTAATAGCTCTATGGCAATACTATATAGTATGTGGTTAAGAAGTTTTCACATCGCCTAGAAGATGGATTAGGGTCGTTATATACTTTTGATAATGGGCATCATAGTGTTCATTTTAACCCATACTAGACCTTGATATATATATATATGTTTAAAGAAGGAAAATAATTCAATGAGGCATACTATGTGTAATATATTGAATGTCTCCAGGATATTTAATAGCTTATATTAAAATTTATTTTTATAAGTACAATAGCCTCAAAGACAAAAAATTTTCAAATAAAGTTGCTTCCATAAAAAAAATATTGAAAAGCTATACCAAACCTAAACATTCTGTAAGTTTAAATGCTTTTTTTTTCAATAGTAGTTTTTTCTCTAAATTATCAGAATTTTTAAATTTATAAATATTTTTGTTGCATATATTTAATAAATTAAAATTTAATGTTACAATGCAACATAAAAATTCAATATTATAGTCAGAAATTAGTAATACTCATAAATTTTCTGAAACAATTTGTATGGTATTTTTTTTTTTTTTTT
>NW_026102833.1:0-1112 GCF_025091365.1 Daktulosphaira vitifoliae
CCTTTTATGTTTTCTTCACAATAATCATACATAGCTTTTGGAGTTAAAATATGATTTTTATTAACACATTGTAAACTATATTTGGTGACTAGCCTTTTTGTAGTACCACCTACACCATCACTAGCATTTTTTCCGTGGCACGAAGCAAAAAAATTCAATTCAGCTCCAATATCAAAATCTTCATCGTGATAAGAAATATTAATACAATTTTTAAAATTTTTTTTTGGCTAACCGTACCATCGCTTAAGTATAGATTTTTTTTTACAGAAGGGTATGTGCTGATTAAATCTTTAATAAAATATTTTTGAAACAAGTAAAATATTTCTGTAATATGTTCTAAGTGATCACTTATAATACATAAACTCTTACATTTGATTTCATCATTACTTTTATAATAATGTAGTACTATAAAATTGATAGCAAAATTATATTTAAGACCAACTAAATAAAGTACATCTATACTCAGCATACAAGTTAAAATTATTTATTTAGAATTCTACCTTTATAGAGAGCAAATGGGTAAAATAGGTAACGATATAAAAGTGATAAACATAATAAAATTAATCGTTTATCTGAAGATAAATATAAAGATTTCTATTAGTGTAATGTGATTTCTAGATTATATTGTGTATATACAAAAGTTGAAAGAGACGTTATCGTAATTAAATTGCAGTACATTCAACAAATCATTATTTAAGTGAAGAATATACCTTATATTCTTCTCATTTAAAATAATTTTGAATAATATCCTAGAAAAATCAAACAAAAATTTAATATAATATTTTTTTAAATTCGTAAATATTTTTACGAATTACAAGTATTTCATAATTTAAAACTTTTGATAAGTCATAAATAAATTTTCGTAAAATTTTTTAAATTTTTTCTTATATACTAGAAAACTTGTGTATAAAATTTCAAAAATAAAATAAAGTGGTCGCGCAACGACTTTGGATGATTTGATATGGATTTACCCAAATGAGAGATATGTAGTAAATTTTAGGAACGTTAAAACTCTGGTTTTGAACTTTAGGAAATTAAACACTTAAGTTCTCCGATTTCCATAAATCATTTAACATTACTAAGGTATTTTATTTTTTCTGTACAGTATTTTA
>NW_026102834.1:0-1112 GCF_025091365.1 Daktulosphaira vitifoliae
TATTTATAATATATAAATATATAAAGGGAAATGATGTTATTTAAAAAAAGTATATATCAAATGAAAGAAGTATATAAATATTATTTCTTATAAAAAAATTGTATTGTATTGCATTTTTTAAAAAGTTATAACATTTTAAAGTTAAAAATGTAAAATATAAAATCGAGAATTTTAACACAAAAATAGCATAAGGTAGCCATTTTCATCGTGAAAACAATGTAAAGTCCGAATTTTTTTTCCATAATAAAGTATATTACATAAACTTCAATTTAATATATATATATAAATGTGTCAGTATTTCCGGAACACTTTTAAAAATTAAGTTGAAAAAGTTAATTTTTTTTGAAAAAGTTGTCATTTTTAATCCCTCCCTCCCACATAGCAATGAAATATTTCTATAATATTCCTAGAATATTTATTTTTGATATTAAAATATTTCTAGAATATAACCAGAATATATTGAAATATTCTCACAATGTTCTCAGAATATACTTTGGCAGCGAATATTACATTCTCACAATATTTTAAAGGTATATTTCTAAAATATTATTCTGTTAAGTAATTTTTCTTGTTTAAAAAAATTCAAAGTAAATACAATTTTATATTCAATTTAGATAAGATTCATATAATTTTTTTGAAAATCAGCGATCCCATCACCATGATTCTCCCATCTCCTTGTAAGTTAGAAACTGACTATTATTGTTGATAATATAGAAATATATTCTAACTATAATAAAAAACTTTTTAGGATTTTTAGTTTCACAGGACAATAATAAGATATAATTGCGCTGATAAAACTAAAAAAAATTTAACTCGATATGCCTGCAAATAATAGCAACAAGGTTTTTTTTACTGTCCTTGACACTTAGCTTAATTGAATTAGGTTAATTAAAATTGATACTAATTAGAGAAAATGGCTGTTTAATTATTAAAGATTTAGGAATATGTATATATAATACATAAGTATTATAACAAGATACCAATATCATCCAAAGATCTAACTNACAAGATACCAATATCATCCAAAGATCTAACTAAAGGGAGAAAAGAGGATGGCTTGTGTCTCTTAAGTTACCTCAGTTGGCCAACAAGATATATATTTATAATATTTA
>NW_026102835.1:0-1112 GCF_025091365.1 Daktulosphaira vitifoliae
ATCGTTTTTTTTTTATAGTGATTTTAATCACTGTCAGATATCATTATACTTGATCCATCTATGCTACGTCACCACTGTGCCACGACCCCCCTGTGCTGGGTTTTTTATTTTACTAATATCAATAAAAAAAAATGTTCAACTGTGTATTTTTATTTATTTTGAAGGGGGGTATTTTTAAGTTCCCTATAATGTTTAATGTGCTCTTTTTTTTACAAAGTGAAATAATAACCGATTAAATCTCACCGATTAACCGTAATAATCTTATACGATTTTNAGTGAAATAATAACCGATTAAATCTCACCGATTAACCGTAATAATCTTATACGATTTTTTTACTTATTAATATAAGTGTTTCTAGTTCCTCTATAATAGAACTTCTAAAAAAAAAATTAAAACAATTACTACTCTATTTGAATGAGTTTGTACAATAGTTTTCAAATATTTATTATTTTTAGCACGGAATTAATTTTAGTTTAGTAAAACTTGTATATAATGGTTTTATCTCAGTACAAAAATTATATTTTTACTTGTCCTTATTATTTTAAAAGTTAAACTAGGTAACAAACTCTTTATTTATTTATTTAATTAAAATTCTACTATAATATTAGTTACATTAGTTGATTTTAAACTACGTTTTAAACGGATTGAAACTTTAAAATTTAAAAGAAAATGGCTATTAGAGTATGTAAATTAAGTTTTTAGAATGCAAATATTTTTTCAAATATTTCTATGAAAAGTATTACATTTTTAGATTATTTTAATCTATGATATTTCAACTGTTATTATATAGTTTAATTGTCATTTAGTTTAACTTAAAAATTTACAAAAAGAATGTATTCAAAAAAATGAAAATGTTTTGAACTTAATTAATCAATTTTTAAATAAATAGTAAAATTACATTAATAATCATGGGAAATAAAATTAATTCTTCAGTGACCCATTATTTTTTCCCCAACAAAATCTTTACACTCAAAATTTGACTACTTTTAATTATTAAAAAATCCTCTCTTAAGTCCATTGTTCAAATTTCATAAATAAAATTACTCAAAAAAAAATGATTACGATTATATAGTTGGATATATTATATTTATATAATCGATATTATAATTTG
>NW_026102836.1:0-199 GCF_025091365.1 Daktulosphaira vitifoliae
AGTCGACAAAAAAGTTTGAAGTCGACAAAAAAAGTGAAACATCAACAAATGACGTTCAATGTAAGAAAAAACTTCAAATTTTGGAAAAACAACATGTTTTCACATAAAGAGACATTGAAAATCGAAAAAATTAGAAAGTCGACAAAAAAGTTTGAAGTCGACAAAAAAGTGAAACATCATCAAATGACGTTCAAAGTAA
>NW_026102836.1:409-1111 GCF_025091365.1 Daktulosphaira vitifoliae
AGAAAAACAACAATTTTTCACATAATTATACTTTGAAATTCGAAAATATTTGAAAGTCGACGAAAAAGTTTGAAGTCGACAAAAAAGTGAAACATCATCAAATGACGTTCAAAGTAAAAAAAAATTTCAAATTTAAGAAAAACAACATGTTTACACATAAATAGACATTGAAAGTCGAAAAAATTTTCAAGTCGACGAAAAAGTGAAACATCATCAAATGACGTTCAATGTAAGAAAAAACTTCAAATTTAAGAAAAACAACATGTTTTCACATAAATAGACATTGAAAATCGAAAAAATTAGAAAGTCGACGAAAAAGTTTGAAGTCGACAAAAAAGTGAAACGTCATTTGATGACGTTCAAAGTAAAAAAAAATTTCAAATTTAAGAAAAACAACATGTTTACACATAAATAGACATTGAAAGTCGAAAAAATTTTCAAGTCGACGAAAAAGTGAAACATCATCAAATGACGTTCAATGTAAGAAAAAACTTAAAATTTAAGAAAAACAACATGTTTACACATAAATAGACATTGAAAATCGAAAAAATAATCAAGTCATCAAAAAAGTGAAACATCATTAAACATTGATCTTAATGGTAAACAACATAAAATTTAAAAAAAAACAACATGTTTACACATAAACAGACATTGAAAATCGAAAAAATTAGAAAGTCGACGAAAAAGTGAAACATCATCAAA
>NW_026102837.1:0-1111 GCF_025091365.1 Daktulosphaira vitifoliae
CAAAAAAATTAAAAATACACCACAAAATTACATAAAACAAATGAAAATTATCAGTCGAGATTTCATTTATAATAATTATTATTATGATGTTAAAAAAATATAAACATAGACGGTAAAAAAAAAAATTTTTCCTTCTATATTTTTAATTTGTATTTAAAGTATATTCAAGAAAATAATCAACTGTTAAGTCGTGGATAAATGACTCATTCTAGTCTTATTTGTTTAATAAAAAATTCAATAATTATGATTTTTTATGTAGTGGACTGCATTAAAACGATACATATATATAAGCTAGACAGTAAGTCCGCGCGCGAGCTCGCTTGCTATGTTACTGGTTACTTACCAGAAAAACATTGGGCGGTCTCTTTGTTACTATTTAATACTATAAAATTTCTTTGATAAGCCGCGCCCGTACCTCAATAATAAATACTTGCAAGATCAAAAATTATTAGTGAATGATTATGAAATACATATTTTAGTATTATCAATTTAAATTTGACTAAAAATGTTCACTACATTTAGACGATTTTGTAAAACATTAGCTAGACATGTAAACGTTTAAATGAATAATTTAACATATCAATAAGAGAATAAAGCATAAATATTTTATGCAATTTTTTTTATGAATATTAATTGTTTAAAAATAAAATAAACTAGAATTTGTCAAATTAAGAAATTTGCCAAGACCCTTTCAAATTCTAAGAAAATTTTATTAATATTTATTCTAAGATAAATATTAGACCTAATTTAAAGTGTTCAATAGAGTACAGACATATGAAAAAATTAGAATCGTATATCAAGTAGAATTTTATTAGCAAAAAAACCATGAATAGATAATTAAAAAGATTTAATGCTTGAATACTTCTTTTGGGCCGTGTTATTGTATCTGATAATAGTTAATATAAAATGTTTTTATAAATATAATGATAATATTTAACTTAAAACTTAACAACTTAAGAAGGATTAATGACTAACACATTGAAGAATAATTAATATACTAGCGTGATATGAAAGACTGGGAATCCTCAGCTCAAATAAACGTCATTTTAATATTATGAACATAAAAGTTATTACTTAATTGTTGGTAAATAATGACGAAAATTTTACAATA
>NW_026102838.1:0-1111 GCF_025091365.1 Daktulosphaira vitifoliae
ATAATTACTAACCATTAAAAAATAAAAAGTACATGTTATCATGTAATAATGTAAACAAATAGCCTCAATTTACTATCACCAGTCTTCACTGATAAAGCATCAATCCATGTTTATAAGATCTATGACAGCTACAGTATAGTTTTCTGATTACACGGCCGGATATAACGTACGCGCGTCCATTAGCAAAGCAAAACATTAAATTTATCTATATCATATGAAATAATAATAGATATAAAAATTCGCATTTTGTCATGTTACATTATCTAAAAGATTAAGACTAACTAAAATAAAGTCAACTATTTTTTTATTCTTTTGATCTATTCAATATCTAAACAAAAATATTTATACTAAAATATAAATATTGCTAAAAATTATTGGTTAATGGTGATATATCAGTTATTTAATTTTTGAGTTTGATTAGGATGACAATGGATTCATTTATTTGTTTGTTTAATAACGGAAATTTATGATAACGTTATATTTTCGGTTACCAAAGATACTATAAATATATTTTTATATTGATTAAAAACTAACACAAATTAATAAATAGTTAATAGGACTGTAATAATTTATAATGGCTTAAAATGTACGAATATACGATACCGATTTATTAATTAGTTTCCTATTTTTTTAGAATTATGAGAATAATCGATGGTTTAGACACGTCATTAAAATTAGCTTATATGATAGTTTTACCATTAGACCGAGCTAAGAAACTGCGTAATGAACTATTATGTAGAGGCGTAGACGAATGCTGGATTAAGATTAAAGAAAATATTCAACCAGATCAACATTCAAATGTTGAGCCTGGGCGCTGTTTTTTGAGCCGGACAGAACGTTTTATGCCTGGCACAATAAAATTAGGCACGCTCTATAACGGTCTATATGAAGTAGTGATGTGTAGACGAACATCTCCTAATGATCGTGAAACTGTATGGATCACAATGCCGAAAAATTATTCTGCGAAAGCAACAGGCGAAAATAATGTTACTGCAATGGTCAATAAATGTAAAACACCGTGTAGAGTACAAAGTACGGATGAACACATTGCACTAAATAGTTGGTGTGAATGTAACGAATCCAATTGCGGTTATTATAAATCCGAATTGCA
>NW_026102839.1:0-1111 GCF_025091365.1 Daktulosphaira vitifoliae
ATTGAGCATAACTGGAAGAGAAAATACGGAAAAAGTACCCTGGTGCGGATGTTGGGGAAACGGATGTATATAACAACTTTATTGGCCATATGTCCTCTTTATATCTTCCTTTTACTTCTTCTGAACCTCTATAAATAATATGTTTTTACTTTCGTGTTGTGTAAATGTCTTCTTTTTGTTACAGAAATATAAATTGGCAATGTATTTTAAAAATAACATAATTATTTCAACAAAAAAATGTTCATTCATAATTATTTATATCTCAATATTGTTGTCAGAAAGCTACACAAATTATTTTCTATTTTCTAAATTAGTAAAAATTTAAGATATTATTAAGGTATATATATAGAGATGGGTATAATTTTAGTCTTATACAGTAAGCTACTCCTTTGTTTAATTTAATAATTTTATGTTTAAAAAGATAAGATTGTAGCGTAACTATAGTGATACAAAATTGTTCATGTTAAATATAATTTAAGATGCAATCTGTTTTATATTAAAATCGAAAACTCTGTGCCAAATATCTTATTGGTTCAACCATTTCCAAATATTTGTTATAAATGTTTTATTTAGTATTAATGTTGTTCTAATGTATGTAATTAATATATTAATCATTTTTTTAGCAATCAACTTATTTTTTGCTAGATTTATAAACTTGTTAATATTAATATATATAATCGTATTGTAATAGATATCGTTACGATAAAGTCATTTTTAGCTTCGATGCGAAGCTGAGAAGGTATTTAACTTTAAAATGCTGTAACTTTTTGAAAAATATATAGATCATTATAATTTTTTTAAGATAAGTACTATTTATATTCTTCTTTTATGCGACATTTTTTTTTNATTTATATTCTTCTTTTATGCGACATTTTTTTTTATCCAACTTTTTTTTTAAATCGATCCATTTCCCTTAATACAGGGGGAGTTCAAATCTTAAAAATGCATATAGAAAGCAGAACTTTATCAACTTAATTTTTGAAAGTGTTCCGAAAATACTGACACTTTTTTATATATATCTTAAATTAAAGCTTATGTAATATACTTTATTATGGAAATAAAAAATTTTAGACTTTATTTTGTTTTCACGGTAAAAATGGCTACCGAATGT
>NW_026102840.1:0-1110 GCF_025091365.1 Daktulosphaira vitifoliae
AAAAAATATACCAAATGATAGGTAAAGACATCATACATCAAGAATTATATTGATCTATACATCTTTCAAAAAGTTATAGTAGTATAAAAATAAAAATATAAAAAAAATTTTTTTTACAAAAATCGTATTTTTTTATTAACTTTGATGTTTGTTTTTATATAAAAGTGTCAGACTTTCCGGAACAGTTTCAAAATTAAAGTTAAAAAAATTTTAAATACCCCTTGTGGGCAGGTGAAGGGTCCAATTTACAAAAAAAATATATCAAATAATAGTTAAAAACATCAAGCATCTATAAAAAAAAAAATTTCATTGTTATGTTCAATTTTGAAAAAGTTACGGCACTTTTTGTAAAAAAAATTGAAAAAATTTCGAAAATTAGCGATTTTTAAATTTGTAATTTTGTTAGAGGTTCCCCCCATTTACGGAGAACGAGGGAATTTTTTTCAATTTTTGAGATTAATGCCTTCGACTATATTCGATTTGTGAACTTTTGACGTATCATTGAAAGAAATCGGTTCGGTGATAGCTGAGAAAACGTGGTAACAGACACAAAAAAAAAACACATCTTAGTAAAACCAATGCCTTCTCAGCTTCGCATCGAAGCTAAAAATTACTGCAAACAAATTTTTAAAATTACAAATTTAGTTATAAATTCAAAAAAAAAGTGAAACTCTTTATGAATAATTAATGATTTAAAATTAAATTTTTATGATGGTAGATAAATCCATTAACTTTAAAATTTTTAACTGACCAACTTTTTCCTATAAATATTAATTATATATTTTTTGTATTCACACAACATAGCTATTTAAATATAAAATTATTTAATACATTTATACATTTAATATACATTTATTTAAAAAATTATTGTAACAAAGAAATATAACATACAATAATAATTACAATAAGCTTCTAAAACGTAAGTCGGTTGTACCGCAGACGTTTTCGTACGTTCCTCCGGGGCAGCAGAGTTTATGTTTTTATAGCCAACTGGATTTTTGACGATCACAATTAAATCGGGAGGTTTTTTTCAATTATCCGCTACAGATAAGCTAAACCTGTTGATCGAAAAATGTTTTCTAAACTTTGTTTCTAATTAATTTCTACTAC
>NW_026102841.1:0-1110 GCF_025091365.1 Daktulosphaira vitifoliae
AACACGAAAAAAAAAAAAAAAAGTTAAGACTGAAGAATGTAGTGGCTCGACGTATTTAAGGTTTGTAATAAATCCCTCCACAACAATTTTCTTCATGCAATAATCAGTGGTCAATTATCATAAACCTGCAGACAACATATAGTTGATGGATTGACTCAAGTATCAAGTGGTCAGTGACAATCGTTCGTCAATAAACTACGATAATTTTAATTAATGTTTCATTTTTTTACTACAGCTTTACAGTTGCATAACAGTAAAAAATTAACTGTTATTAAAAATTTAATGGAGTTAAAAAATTATTCGTAGTTTACTAAATAATATCCAGAATTACAACATAGTTTAATCAATACGTTTTTCTAAATAATAATTTGCTAATTGCATGATTTATTATTTAAATAATAAATACAAATGACAATAACTATACAACAACAGCATCATAACTTTAAAATTAATAATGGACTAAGTTAATTATATCAAACAAAATATCTTCTAATTGAAAATTTAACTTTCAAAAAAATTTCATATTTTAAATCCCAAAACATTGAGATTATGAGGACAGATATCACTTGTTTTTGAAAAATATAAATGTAATTTATACTTTAATATTTCAGCTAAATATCAACTAAAATATCGTCAATTACTGATTTGATTCTCAAATTTTCCTCGTTAACTAAAAAATATTTCCTAAAGTAATAAAGTTGATAAAAATTACTAATTACTTATGGTATTATTATTTTTTTAAAACTTACTATAGAAACAAACAACTAAAAACTATTAATTAATTAAAAATTCTATCCACAACAAATGGTTTTTAATGAAATTAATACTAGCTTATTCCATAAAATGAATTCATTGAAAAAATATATATGTAGAATCATTCTATATTTTTAATGACAATAATTAGTTGTTTAAGCAAACTATGCTTAACATAACTATCAAATATTAAGCGTTTACCGCATGATTAAAACTAGGGTTGACTCATTCACCTCTAGTTCACTTGCATACATGACACCGGTAGTAGACAGCTTACTGGCGCCAAACTCCGACCCCGTTTACCCTGAGAGGGGATACTTCCACCATTCTATATTGATCCAGTAAAAACCAATGTCG
>NW_026102842.1:0-1110 GCF_025091365.1 Daktulosphaira vitifoliae
TGATTAATGGAATCAAAAGCTTTAGAGAAATCTGTGTATATAACATCAACTTGAGATTTAGATTCTAACGCTTCATGAACATAGGACAAGAAATCAAGAGAACAAGTGACAGTGGAACGTTTAGGGAAGAAGCCATGTTGATCAATAGATAAAACTGATAAAAATTTCAACTGAATATGTTTTAAGACAATTGACTCAAAAATTTTACCTAACCAAGGCAAACAAGAAATGGGTCGATAGTTTTTGACATCGGAAGGATTGCCATTTTTCAAAATAGGAGTCACTCTACTAATTTTCCAAGAAGAAGGAAAAACACCTTCATTGAGGGATTTATTGAAAATAAGGGAAATAGGAACAGAGAGTATATCACGACAGTGATATAAAAACAAAGGAGAAATTCCATCAGGACCCAACCCACGTGTCTTTGACAACTGCTCCAATGCTTCGAGTACTTCATCACAAGATATAGAAAGAGAAGAGGGAAGGAAAGTAAAATGAGGTAGGTTAAGATCATCAAGATGATCAGATGAGGGTATGGAATGATTGTTGTAAACGGATGAAAAATAAGACGAGAAGAGATCGGGAACATGGATACCAGATGCTTTTTCAGTACCAAGGAAAACCTCGTTAGGAATTTTGTTCTCACCTTGGCGTTCACGAACAAAGGACCAAAACATACGAGGATTACAACGTAGGCGTTCTTGAGTGAAATTTAAATAATTATTATATAGATACTTAGATTCAGCTTTACATTGGGAACGCAGGAGAGAAAAATTATAGTACAACGAAGCACTACCATTAATTTTGTAAAGTTTATGAGCATATTTTTTTTTAGCCAAAAGATTTTTTAATTTAGAAGACGCCCAAGGAGGGAAGGTTGACTCACGAAATGTCTTAATAGGTATAAATTTATGAATAACAGATGTGAGGTTTGTTTGCACAAAATCAGCAGCTTCATTGGTTGACAGCATGCTAAGATTATCAAACCAATTGATAGAATTAAGTGCGCCATTAATCAAATCATAATTAGCATTATTAAAATCGTAAAATTTATGTTTGGTATCAAACGAGGGGATAAAACATTGGTTGAGGCAAGATATTGAGAGTGCA
>NW_026102843.1:0-1110 GCF_025091365.1 Daktulosphaira vitifoliae
CAAACTCATTATGACTGAGAGAGTAATAAGGAAACAAGGTGTGTCCTCCTGATCACCCATCGGAGTGCCTATAGCAAACACCGTAGTTGAACATACCGTTAAGTCAGTGACTGGCCAATTCACTGCGCTACACCACGTCCTAAAATGTCATAAGTAACAAAATTAAATAAATATTTATAATCTTTCAAATTTAAAAAGTTTTATAGGTTCTTCTTCTTCTTTCCCGCCTTAATCCCAACTACTTGGGGTCGGTCAAACAACTTTATTCTCCCTCACCTGTTGTCATCGTGTACATCCGAGATGGGACAATTCGTCTAAGTTTTGTTCAGGACACCTCATACTATTTGACAAAAATTTAACGCCGCCTTTCGTCCTGACGCAACCTCATTAGTCGTCTCTTACGACTAGCAGAGGGGCCGTGGAAGTATTCTTATCCCTTATCCACAGGGAAACAAGTTTTATAGGTTAAAAATATATAAATCCAAAAATTAATTGTCAGCTTATCCTAGGACCATTATAAAAAAATTTATTTTGAGTCATTTTAACAAAAAATTAAAAAGTTGTGTTCGAAAAAGGGTACGAAATAAATAGATTAAATAAGATAAAATCCAAAGATCTATATATTTACAATTTATTAACTATCGCCTATTAAATATGAGTTATTGTAATTTTGCACTGAAATTAAATGTGTATAACATTTGATTATAGTAATATAAGCACATAAGCACGAGAAAGTAGTAATAAGTAATAGCGTCCACTATAAATTTAATATTTTTTATTGTTGTTTGTATTATTATTTTTAATTTTATATCGAATTTGTTAAATATTGTATAGTTATGATATCATTTGATACTAAATAATATTTTGGTATCAAATAATAGTATTGTTATATCAAATAAATACAGAATTTAAAATGTAATTAATCAGTACGTATAAAATATTTTACTTATACAAAGTTATTTGTTTATAGTTATAACTCATACTTATGAGTGTAGAATCATCAACTCACAAGTCTCAAAATTGATATTTTTTATTAAAATTAAATATTATTATAAATGAAATGTCATTCAATTACTTAATGTTGTCAACAAATTAATAAATATATTACTA
>NW_026102844.1:0-1110 GCF_025091365.1 Daktulosphaira vitifoliae
AAATCTAATTTGCCTTTTCCTTTAGGAGATTTTACATTTAGTGATGGTAGTTCAACATCAGATAAGTTTACGTCTACAGATAGCAATTCCATTCCTGGCAATTTTGCAGTTAGCTTGCCTTGTCCTTTGGTAGATTTTACATTTAGTGATGGTAATTCAACGTCAGGCAATTTGACGTCTATTGATGGCAATTGAACATCTGTCAATTTTGCAGTTAGCTTGCCTTTTCCTTTAGAAGTTTTTACGCTCACTGTTGGCAATTCGACCTCCGAACTAGCAATATCGACTTTGCCATCAGATTTAAGTGATTTTACATTTAGTGATGGTAGTTCAACATCCGGTATCGTAAANGATTTTACATTTAGTGATGGTAGTTCAACATCCGGTATCGTAAAGTCTAATTTGCTGTCTTCTTTAGGAGATTTTACATTTAGTGATGGTAGTTCAACATCTGGTAAATTGACATCTACTGATGGCAAAACATCCTCTGGCAATTTCGCAGTTTGCTTGCCTTGTCCTTTAGGAGATTTTAGATTTAGAGATGGTAGTTCAACATCAGGTAAGTTTACGTCTACAGATGGCAATTCAACCTCTGGCAATTTTGCAGTTAGCTTACCTTGTCCTTTGGTAGATTTTACATTTAGTGATGGTAATTCAACGTCAGGCAATTTGACGTCTATTGATGGCAATTGAACATCTGTCAATTTTGCAGTTAGCTTGCCTTTTCCTTTAGAAGTTTTTACGCTCACTGTTGGCAATTCGACCTCCGAACTAGCAATATCGACTTTGCCATCAGATTTAAGTGATTTTACATTTAGTGATGGTAGTTCAACATCCGGTATCGTAAAATCTAATTTGCCGTCTTCTTTAGGAGATTTTATTTTAAGCGATTGTAGTTCAACATCTGGTAAATTGACATCTACTGATGGTAAAACATCCTCTGGCAATTTCGCAGTTTGCTTGCCTTGTCCTTCAGGAGATTTTACATTTAGTGATGGTAGTTCAACATCAGATAAGTTTACGTCTACAGATGGCAATTCAACCTCAGGCAATTTTGCAGTTAGCTTGCCTTGTCCATTAAGAGTTTTTACGCTCGCTGTTGGCAATTCG
>NW_026102845.1:0-1109 GCF_025091365.1 Daktulosphaira vitifoliae
TATTTTTATAAAAAAGCTTAAAATGGTTGTTAAAATGGTTACCATTATAGCGAATGTGTATCTAAAATGTAAGTATGGATTTATAAAAAAAAAAAAAAAAAGAAGAAAGTTATCATTCTTAATTCGATTATTCTGGTCTTTGTTAGTTCATATTTATTTTAGTCTTTAAATTAAAATTATAATATTTATATAAACCTTGGTAGCAAACATTTTTTTGGAAATGGCAATCCCTTCATTTTAATATACTTATTGGTTTGACATAAAAATTAAAAAATATTTATACACAAAACTTCTATCTTAATTTTTATTTTTAGAGTACTTTTCTCCTCTTTTTATATACCTAATAGATGCCTACATATAAGCGTAAATAATTAAAATAAAAAAATAATGATATTTACATCAAAATAAAAATTTTTTTTTTACTTAGGCAACAATAAAATTACTTTTTATATGTAACAGTCTTATATTATCATATGTTATGTTAAAAGCTCCTAATTATTTCTGGAACACTTTAAAAATATACATTTAAAAAGCACTACTTTTTATACGTATGATTCAAATTTTGAATTTCCTATATATAAGGGGAAATGTTCTGATTTTTAAAAATGTATGTCGGCTAAAGAGAATATAAATGAAGTATTAATTTAAAAAATTGTATTTAAAATTTAAAGTTGAAAATATAAAATACAAAATCAAAAATTTTAACATAAATATAGTACAGCATTCATTTGCATATAGATAGTGTCGGTACAATATTTTTTTAACTTATAGTACATAACATAAACTTTAATATGTCATATATTTAAAAAGCTCAATGTTTCGGAAAATCTTCAAAAGTTTATATTTTATGAAAAAATTATCATTTTGAATCTCCCCTTTGAGCAGGTAAATGGTAAAGTTTTCAAAAAAATTATACCAAACTAAAAAAAAATATTTAAGGGATTTATTTATAAAAAGTTATTTTAATTTTGAGAGGTTCCCAGTTAATGCGACATGAGGGAAGATTTTACAAATTTTTGAGAGTAATGTTGTCATAAAAAAAAGATATTAGAACGAGGATATTAATTATAATAATAAAAAGAATGAAGAGAAATTATTATAATGAAGGA
>NW_026102846.1:0-1109 GCF_025091365.1 Daktulosphaira vitifoliae
CCGCTGAATAATGTAAGAGTAAAAAAAGCGAGTTTCTTTAAAAAGAAAATTCTAATTTCAGAAAAGTCTTTAATACCAAATAGTTACCGTAGTCAACGATCGCTGAGACGTTAAGTGCAGTGATAATTGCGCTTGTCTGTTACGGATACAGGATGCAAATTAAAAAAGAAACGCTATCGCCGAACTTAACAATAAACTGAACGAGATTCTCTGATTTCTCTTTGTAATTGTATGGAATATTCACAAAATAAGAATAACTACAACAATACCACTTCTCTAAAATCAAAACGATTCAAACCGGAAAATGGAGTTCAGACCGAAGGGAAGATGCTAAAAGGCGATAAAACTCAGTCGATATTTTCACGAGGTAAAATTTTGCGGTAATGAATAAAGCAAAAACGCCAAAGATCGAACAAACACAATAGCAAATAATATAATGATCGCTCGTTTGTATAACGAGGCAAAAGTATTATTTATCTCGTCCCCGTGAACACAGTGACAAACTAAGTTAAGTTTATCAAAAATATCTAAAGATAGCTACGACTTTCATCTCAGTGTCAGCTCGTTGGGCTTTTAAATGATTTACAGGAGTTTATACGGTATGAAAACAACGTACGTTACGCGGAAAAAAGAGATACCGATATGACACTTTAAAAAAACTCATTTTGGCAGCAAGATGTTATCGAATGACAGTTTAGCGCGCATCGTGTAAGTCTCATAATCCGCAACAGCTGCTTTGCTCACTCGGCGCGTAGACGACACCCGCGTTTTAAGCAAAACGACTCGTTGCCCAAACATTGTTTTGTTTATATCTCTTCGAATATGATTTGTGTACAAGACGTTTACAATGATCTCGTCGGGTTTTACTGCCTAAACGTACTCAAGTTATCAAACGACAATAAGCACAAAGCTGCTTGAAATAAATTCTATCAATAAACAGTTCGAGTTCACTCAAATATTCAACTATTCAACGATCGCGGTGTTTTCATAAATCACTTTCAACGATCTTGTAATGTTAAAAAATGTATAGAGCTGCTTATAAGAAATATCTTTGCAATTAACTGAACGCCTGTCTACGCGTCAGTTATTTCTCCGAATATACTAAAAAA
>NW_026102847.1:0-1109 GCF_025091365.1 Daktulosphaira vitifoliae
GAAAGAAAACACCGACGTCTATCTGAAAATAAGACAATGAAAATGTTAATCTAGGTATATAACTTGAGCCATTTTAAAATTGAGCAATTAAATTGAATTTAGATATAGCACTTACTGAAATTAAATCGATTAAAAAAAAAAATGAAGAAAATCCTAAAGTGAAATAATTGTCAAAAAAAGATACTAAACTGATAAATGTGATTATAGTATGTATTTAAAAGTGTCTACATAAGTTCATAAACAGTAAAAAACGAAATTAATTTATACTAGTTATAAAATTTTATCAAAACACATAATGTAAAATATGCGTTATTCATTAATGTTATCATTAACGTCAAAATATCCTGAAGAGAGCTAATAGTTCTCTTCAGGAGAAATTATCATAAAACAACCACTTAAAAGTTAATGATAAATGTATTTGAGTTAATTTACAAATATATTTATTACGAACTGTGATGTAAATTTTCCCGGTGTCAATATAATTAAACTTAGAACGCGTCATTTAACATCAACTTTTCCAGATTTAAAATTAACAAAAGATTATGAAATATGGAGATATAAAATTACTTCTCACCCCTAATTTAAAAAAATTTATTAAACGTATGTAAGAATGTACCCCTTTCCCATTAACATTCCTAATTTCCCAACTATACTACTATTATACTATGTTGTAGTCATTTTACGTAAAAATCAAACAAATCAATGAATATATAAATAGTTTCGTTTCATTGAATATAATTAAACCACTATCACCTTAAACTTAACTTTTGAAAAAATGTACATGGAAGTCAAATAAATTCGCGCCTAAACCTAATGAACACGGCATCACTGAAATTAATGGAATTAACGTGAAAATTTAAACATCTACTACTAATACTCAGCTCATTCGTATACTAAACAGCACATTACGATTAATATGTTTATTATAATATATGAATATTTGTATAAATTTTTGTTATTGCAAACTCAGAAAACTATAATTTGTTTCTTCTGTTACTAAGTTGTAAACAAACCAAGTTATATATATGAGTAAAATAAAATAAATACCATTTCAATACATATTAAAATTAAAGAAAAATTATTAAAAACTATCGAATCAATATATTTAA
>NW_026102848.1:0-1109 GCF_025091365.1 Daktulosphaira vitifoliae
AATACGTCAAAAAATCCAGAATTTAATCTAAATTTACCTAAAAACAATAAAAATTAAAAAAAAACATTATTTATTAAAAACAATTATAGTAAATTATCATTATAATTCATACTACAATTAATAATAATAATAGTATAGTTTTATACATTTAAGTGCAAAAATAAACAGCAATTCTTTTGACACATTACAAATAATAATAGCATAAATTATAAATTTTTGTCATCGATAATATAAAAAATATTTTATTATGTTATAGTTTTAAATAATTTTCGTTTATTTTTGATATTTATTTACTTTTATACGTATAAAAATGGAAAAATTTAGTGAAAAATTAACACAATAGTTTTATGATATAAGTTGATCATTATACAGTTTGAATATTACTTTTCTTAAGATATGATTTACAAAATATATTCTCTTGTTTTAATTCTTGTAATTAATTTTTATTTTGGTGATGTCTTTGGAAACACAATTTTAATTGGCCAAGTAATTTGAAAAGTTTATTAAGTGATAATTAATTTAACTGTATAGTTAAGATACTTATTATTTAATGTCCATGTGACATTTGTTAGTGTAAAATCTCTACCTAACACTTTCTTAGAACTAAGAAAATCATCAAATAATTTTCTTCTTCATAAGTACATTAAATTATTATTTTTGAAATAAATAATTTTTTATGTTTATTATAATTAACAATGCCAAATTTGTAGTGTAAATTATTAAATCTAATTTTTTTTGTATAGGAACCTGCCATACATATTATAAATATGAAAGAGAAAACGATTTTTGTAAGTATCAAGCATTAATAGATTTATTTATTAAAATTTATGAATTAAACTTTTGAAATTAAAATTAGTACTAATAACATTTATTGGTTATATTACAGAATTATGACGCTAAAATGATTACTAAGTCTGGTTGTTTAAAATCTTCAACAGTATGTTATTTTTTTAAATTGTTACTACTTGTGTTGTGATATCATTTTGCAATGTTTAATATAAACATTATGTTATAAATTTTTTTTGTATTTTAGGTTCTACAGTGTGGACCTTTAGCGATCGTAAGAATTTATTTTATGCAAAAATTACAATTGATTATATCAATTCATT
>NW_026102849.1:0-1109 GCF_025091365.1 Daktulosphaira vitifoliae
TGTTATTAATGAACAGACAAGTCGGTCACGTTTTTTGTGCGACTCAAAATTTTCAATAAAACACAACCGGAGAGATGTACCCCAGTCATTAATAATAATTGTATACTTGATTACTGCAAGTCTGACACCGACCGTGAAGAAAGCGACAGCGGAAACGGCTGCTAATTGGACGTCTGGCGTAACTCTGGCGGACATTATTTAAACAGCACTACCGTTCAATAGTTTTGGAATATTCTCAAAATTAGCGTTACTTTATTGAGGCAATTACGTTGCAAAAACGTAGTGGGTATTGATGTTATACTTAGTGGTGATGGAGACAAAACGGCATTAGCGCACATGTTGTTTTCATCGTTTAAGTACCCCGTCCAAAACACAGAGAATAATTTTACACTCAAAAAAGTCATAGTGCCAGACTACCGATTTTCCGTTTACTTGCCAATTAAAATCAAATGTATGTTATTTATTTTTCGTTACGTTTTTGTTTCTCTACTCGGAACGAATCGTCTCGTAGTAATTTCATAGAAATTAATGACACTGATGTTTTATTATTCTCACTTGTGCAAAAATTTCGTCCTCTTTTTTTTCACTTTAGCGAAAAACCATAATAATAATAAAAAACCGAGCGGTACTATATCATTTCAAACGCCGCCGCTTTTATGTCCGGCTTCGGAGAGCTTTGGACCTAATACATATTAGTCGTTAATGAATGCCATTACACAGTTATTAACGCCAGAGGTGCATTAAAAACTGTTAATCGTACACAAAACACGTTTCTCACGGTGATCAGTCGGCGAGGGCGAGAATAACATAAAATTATAATTTTACTAGGTATGCTAATAATACTATGGGCGGCTGTCAGAGCTTTACTGACGGCGATAATTTTCATTCGTATAATTTATTTGCCAACGTTATATTTTCACGCGTTAAAAAAACATCATCTACCGTATCGTGCGAAGTTCTATCGAATCAACAGCACTCCGATTAACACTTCCAGGGCGGCATTCTTCTGAACAATGCGAATCATAAAAAATATTGACGTTTGTGGATTATGATAACAAGTATGGATATCTGCGCAATGCAATTTAAAAAACGTCAAAATACACAATGGT